>NC_050443.1:85660857-85958357 GCF_903995425.1 Onychomys torridus
CAACAGATTTATATGCTCCAGGATGGTGGAACTTGGGGGGAACTGAATGAGGAATCTTCATGAGACTCTTGCCACAGACACAGGTGGACACTCCCTGGTTCATGACCCCAGTGCTGGTGTACAGACATGGATTCCAGAACAGTGGAGGCTACAGAACAGATATATCTTCTGATTTTCCTTCTTCAGATACTCCAACTGAGTGAGCCTCTAGTGTTCTTAAACACTTGGGCACATTCAGGGGTTTCAAGAAGAAAGTCTGGGTTTTTGAAAATTGCTCCAGTAATATACCTGTTTTCCATTTTCATGTGTCCAGCCTCTCACCAGTTGATTGACAGCTTCAAAGGATCTAGAATCACCTAGAAGACAAACTTTCATACATGCCTGTGAGGTGTTTAGATTAGGCTAGTCTATGACCCTGCTTGTGAGGGACTAACATTTTTATTGTTTGTATAAACTCCCAAATTTCAGTACTTTATGAAAAAAAGTCACAGGTTTTAGAAATAACACTAAGGCAACATTTTAGTTAATACTTGTGCAGTTTCGAACAGAAGTTGAAGAGGTTGAGCGAGGCATTAACACTGTAAGTACACTTTGCACAGAGATAGTTGTGACAACTTGCTGTGAGAATGAGCTTTGTCTTACCTTGAAAACATGTCTATAAATAGTAAGGGTGGGGTGTCTGTGTATATGTCCTGTATCTGTGATGGATTATCTTGATGAAGTTTCTCTCCTAGTTAGCTTCCACTGTCAACTTGACACAGTCCAGGGTTATCTGAAGGAGTCTTGATTGGGGAATTGCCTAGATCAGAGTGGCCTGTGGGCATGTCCTTAAGGATATTTTCTTTATTGCCACCTGAAGCTAGTTCACTGAAGGCAGTGCCATCTTTAAGAGAAGTAGATGGACCTGGGCTATTAAAAAAAGGTACCTGAAGGCTAGGCTTGGTGATGCATATCTCTAATCCCAGCACTTGAGAGCCAGAAGCAGGAAGACATCTGTGAGTTCAAGGCCAGTGTTATATGCATCAGGCGTCACAATGAGAGGAGAGAGAGAGAGAGAGAGAAAGCTTACAGTGAGCCTGCAAATGTTAGCCAGTAAGCAGTGTTCCTCTGTGGTCTTGTTTTGATGTGTTCTTGGAGTCTGTTTGCCAGTATTTTATTGAGTATTTTAGCATCAGTGTTCATGAGGGAGATCGGCCTGTAGTTCTCTTTCTTTGTTGCATCTTTGTTTGGTTTAGGAATCAGGGTAATTATAGCCTCATAAAAGGAGTTTGGTAATATACCTTCTGCTTCTATTGTGTGGAACAATTTAAAGAGTATTGGTATTAAGTCTTCTTTGAGATCTGGTAGAATTCTGCACTGAAACCATCTGGTCCTGGGCTTTTTTTTTTTTTTTTTTTTTTGGTTGGGAGACTTTTAATGACTGATTCTATTTCCTTGGGGGTTATTGGACTATTTAAATGGTTTTTCTGGTCTTGATTTAACTTAGGTATGTGATACCTATCCAGAAAATTATCCATTTCTTTTAGATTTTCCAGTTTTGTGGAGTAGAGGTTTGAAGTATGACCTGATGATTCTCTGGATTTCCTCATTGTCTGTTGTTATGTCCCCCTTTTCCTTTCTGATTTTGTTAATTTGGATGCTCTCTCTCTCTGTCTTTTGGTTAGTTTGGATAAGGGCTTGTCTATTTTGTTGATATTCTCAAAGAACCAACTCTTTGTTTCATTCATTTTTTTTGTATTGTTCTCTTTGTTTCTATTTTATTGATTTCAGCTCTCAATTTGATAATTTCCTGGTGTCTGTTCCTCCTGGGAGACTTTGCTTCTTCTTGTTCTATATCTTTCAGGTGTGCTGTTAAGTCACTAGTATGAGATTTCTCCAATTTCTTTATGTGGGCATTTAGTTCTATGAATTTCTCTCTTACACTGCTTTCATAGTGTTCCATAAGTTTGGGTATATGGTGTATTCATTTTCATTGATCTCTAGGAAGTCTTTAATTTCTTTCTTTATTTCTTCCTTAACCCATTAGTGATTCAGTTGAGCATTATTTTTTAAAAATGTACTTCAATCTTACTACTTTACTGCTTTAAAATTAATTCATAATAAAATCTCCAAATTACCTAAGAGGCCCCACAAGGTTTAATCTTTCCAATCTCTTATCCTTGGTTGCCTGTTCCATTAACTAAGATAGTTTTCTGCTTCTGAAACAAGGAGGGTCATTCCCACCTAAGAGCCACCACACTAGTTATTACCTATGCCTGCAGTGCACTTTTTCTGACTTCTCTTTCCTCATGGCATCCTCAGGCCTTCCCCTACCACATTAATATGTTTATTAATTACTTGGGAATTTCTTACAACACTTGCTTCCCATTCCACTCAGGTCCATCATCCCCCAAAGAACCCCCCTCTCCCAAACCCACCAAGTCCAATTTGTGTTGCCCATATACTCACTGTAGCATGGTCAAATTCCTAGTGGCCAGCCCCTTAAAGAAAACGGAGGCCTTCCCCATCCCACCCTGCCAGAAGCCATCAACTGTGAAGAGGTACACTTCAGTACCATTATCACAGTTTTTTAAGAACTCAGAGTTGCCTTTTTAACATATCAAGATAAGGTAGCCACTTGTGTAGGATTTTTTCTGGTTAGCATTGACTAAAATAGTAACATTTTCTGTGGTTTCAGTTATCTGTGATAAACTGTGGTCCAAAAACTATTAGGTAAAAAGTTGGAGGAAGAAAGCAATGAAATCCTAAATAATTTTAGTCTGTTTTACCCAGGATGTGAAACATCCCACAGCCCAGTGTGGCCCAGTGTATCCATGTAGTATATGATACTTACCTGTTGATTATTCAGTAGCCATATCAGTACCTCATTTGATACCTAATGTCAAAAGAGAAAAAACAAAACAAAACAGAACTACAAAGGGAGCAATGTTTGTGTTCAAAATAATCCTTGTTTTTTTCTTAATGATATCAAAGATAGTAATCCTGGCAATTTTATTATAGTATATTATTGTGCTTATTATATTTTAGTGTTGCTTTAATTAATCTCAAATTATGCCTAATTTAAAAATGAGAGTTTATTATTGGTTTGTATGTATGTAAAGGGTCTAGGATACCCAAGGTTTCAAGTTTCATGCTGAGTCCTGGGAACATATCCCCAGTAGATAATGGAGAATTATTGTGCGATCCAAAATTTTCTTAGTTATTTTTATTTAACTAGCTATCTGTCTATAGTCTCTCTAATCTATGATAGCTAGCAGTTTATTCTAATTTAAGGGAGGAGGAAGAGTAGTGACAGAGGACTGTGTAGCTGTGAATTTATTCCTGTTAAGTTTTTCCCCAGGATGAAGCTGCAGTTTCTATAGGGGTATAGGTGTTGAATGGATCCTCAGCTCCTAGAAGAAAACCTAGTACATAACAGTCATCTGTTGAATGTTAAATGATTGAGAAATCTGAAATGAATAATTGGAAAAGTGCAGGAGATATGCTTGCATGCATTTCCTACAGGTATGAAAGAATTCCACCTCATCTGTGATGCAGAAGTATTTTCAGTGCTTTAGTCTTCTCGGGAGGCGGCCAGTGTGCAAATGCTTGTTCAGTGGGTCCTTTAATGAATCAGTCTTCTGAATTATGCTATACTGTTTACATTTTATAGGTGGGTAAATGGGCACAGAAAAATTACATAAATGCTATTTAAGCCAAAGAAGTAGAATCGCTAATCATTTGATGCTTTGTAGTAAAGCATTAATGTTATTCCAGACCAGTGAAGCATGCTTGTTACAATTAAATGTTTCCAGATAAGGTTCTATGCATTTTGGAAAAATAGCAACAATATTAAAATAAATAATAGAAACCATCCTTTCTTTCTCTTTTCTTATTCAGATGAAAGTGTTAGTTTTTTTAGGTTTGCTTTTGTTTTGTAGAAATGGTTAACAGAAAATAACCAGGTTAAAAATGATGAAATATAGTAGCATGCATGTTAGTATTCCAGAATATATAAATAGTAATATAGAATGTCTTTCAGCTTGGAGAAAGGAAGGGATAGAGAGACATAAGCTCCTACTAAAGACCATGTAAGAGAGACAGTAGTAACTAATACATAATCTCTCAGAAAAACTCAGATATTTCCTTTGGGAACTGGGTTTTTGTGCATGTTTCAAGCACTCCACCAACTGAGCTTACATCCTTAGCCATAAATAACACTATTCTTCTGCTAATTATTATTTCCTTAGTGCATACCCAGAATAAAATGATGCTGGGACATATGACATGCATTTGTTGAGTAGGTATGAATCTGAAGCTTCATGAGACATTAGAATTTCCCAGTAATAATTTTCTTTATAAATCTGGGGTGTAGGGTAAAATCTGCATTTGAGGTGAACACTGGGATACATCACACCCCATTTGGAGTTACAACTTTTTCCTAACTTTGTGGGGTGCCTGGCTTTCAGGAGCATCTGCTTTTGAAGGTACCTCCCACCTCCCAATTTAAGAAGACCTGGCATTTGTGTCTTTGTGGTTCCATGGCAGGCAGATGGAGACTGGTTCTAAACCGACCTGCTGAGCCTGGGTATGAGGTTTTCAGACATGAAATCTTGATTAACAGTAAATGTTAATTGAAACAGTGAATTATTAATGTGCTTTTCCATAAATGATAAATGCTGCTGTTGGCTCCTTTATTCTGGTGACATCATAAAACTTTCCAAGAAATTGCTGGCTTTGTCCAAGGAAACAGGAAGAGATGGCTGCATTTGATAGTGTTTGTGATGACCTCCTTGTGTTCTGTGTCCAAACCTGACTGAGGATTACACTACCCTTTCTAGAATCCCACATCACCTCAGCCGAATAAACAAGTCATCTTTCCCATAGATGCATAACACTGTCCAGTGATCTCATCCAGAATTCTCCCATCTCACTTTAAACTCAGATTTTACCCTGAACCCCAAATTTATAAAGACAATTAGTTTACTGAGAAATTCTATCTGATGTCTCATGGGGCCCCAGATAACAATACTTTTTATAACAGTTTAGCCTCACTAAACAAATACTTGTCAAGTACCTGCCATTTGTCCCAGAATCATTTAAACCATATAGGCACTAAGAAAATAATAGCAGGAAGATGCAAGCTCAGTTGGTGGACTGCTTGAAAAACAAAGTCCTAGGTCCTATACATAGAATCCCATAAAAAACTGGCCATGATAGTGACCATACAACCCTTTTATCTGCTTATAATCACAGAATTCAGGAGGCAGAGGCTAGAGAATCCAAAAGTTCAAGATTATCCTCAGCTACAATGGATTCCATGCTACCTAGGGCACAATGGGACATTGTCTCAAATCAAAATTTCTAGAACAATCAGAGGAGGAATGCAGTATATAGGAGTTGATGAAAATTGTGCTTCTTTAATCATAAGAGCAAAGAAAAATATAATTATGTCATCACTATCTCACTCTTATTCATGATTACACTTTTAACTTTTGTGAAGTACTGGATTCATGCATAAAACAAAAACAATTATAAGAATAGTTACTGCTATGAGATAACAAATGCTCTAACTGAAATACTAGGTACATAGGCCCAACCAAGTAGCAAGTTCAAGGTATATAAGAAAACCACACTAGACAGTAGGACAGCAGATCAGAGAATTCTAAAGATTTGGAGTCGTCAGAAGAACTTCATAGAAGAGGTAGGGAAGGCACTCAGTTATGAAGAACAGAGAGGTCATGAAACTCAGAGAAAATTGGATTTCACTCAAATAAGAAGACAGAGTGGGAATTTCATAAAAAAGGAAAATGGCAAGGGGAAAGCATGGAGGTGGACATGCGGCTGACCAGGGGAACAGGTTCTTCAAAGAGAGTATAAGCAGCAGCTGTTTGGCAAGGGTAGCAATGGATTTTATAGTAAGTGTTCTTGCATGTCAGAGGGAGGATGTGTAATCAAGTCTGTTGTGTGGCAGTGGGAGACACAGAAGATTTTAGCAAGTACAATTTTCAGAAATTCTTACTAATGACATTCAGTGGGGAGAACAGGAGCATATATCAGGCCTCTGCATAGCAGCAACAGTTTTCCTCTTGTATTGAGAAACTATTCTTCACAAGGATAGTCTGACTTTTTTTTTTTTTAGCTCTTGTGATCAAATTGGATTTAGAAAAATCCCCAAATATGTAGCTCTGGGGTTTGGGCATAAACAAGAATAGAATGTGGTTTGTTGGCACAATTCTCATTGGAGAAATAGCTGAGTTAGATAGTTACCACTGAAACCCAAGGCCATAATCTAGCTTTTTAAGGTTTGTGCACATACTGATCAGGAAATATAGAGTGTGCCAAGGCTAATAATGCCCCAGATTTTCCTTTGAATTCAGTAGTAACTCACATGGGAGATTGTAAAGAAGCTGTTCATTCCAAAAATATCTTTTGGTACTGTCTGTCTAAGCATTTGAGATCAGGACAAATCAAACATTGTTGCTTCCTTTTTCCAGCCTCTGATGAAAGAACACACATCAAAATATAGTCTACAAGACACCAGAGGTGGTAACCCAGACTGGTTCGCTCAGCTTCCTTTTCCGTCTTTCCTGGAACTTTGCTATTTGACAAAGACTGAAAGATCTCAAACTAAGATTTCCTACTCTCCCTTTCAGCTAGGAATCTGAATATAAATTAGGATCTACTTATTGAATATATTCACAAGTAATTCCTAAGGACTAATTATTCTGCTCCTTATTACTTACCATTGGAAAACATGACCCAGAGAGTAGTGGTTACTCTGCTGCTGCAGCCCCAGGCCTGTTCACCAGTCCTGAGTGTAGAGAGGCCATTGCAGCAGAAGTGTGACCAACTTTCCAACCTTGACTTTATAATTGAATCACAGCTATGGAGTATGCTCTTGTTCTAAGATGGTCAGTTCCATGGTTTTGTGAAAACCCCCCTATGGAGGCCCAGGCTAGACCCCTTGCACAATGTTAAATCTCCTTCTATTTCACGTATTTAGAGTGTTTTTCATCCTGCAGTGAAATTCACAGATGGTATAAAGGGTATATACGCAAAATAAATGAAAACCTAGCCAAACCTATAACTAATTCTCCTTGATCTCTCTTTAGGAAATGATACTACTGTTTATTTTTGTTATTAGGTTTGTTTGATTAGGTTTTTTGAGATGATTTTTCTCTGTGAAATGGACTTGGTAACTCATTATGTAGCTTAGACTAGACTCCATCTTGCAGCAGTTGTCCTGCTTTGTCCTCCCAAATGATGGGATACAAGAATGAGCCACCATGTCTGGTAAATGCAGTATATCTTAAAGATACGCACTGGAATTATTATTCTATAGGCTGACAGGGCAATTGTCTTAGTTAGGGTTTACTGTGGCTCTGAGGAGGCTCCATGAGCACTGCAACTCTTATAAAGAAAACATTTAATTGAGGGGGCTCACTTATAGTTTCAGAGGTTCAGTCCATTATCATCATGGCAGGGAGCATGGTGGAGTTCAGGCAGTTGTGGTCCTGGAACGGAAGTCAACTGACTGTCATACAAAGTGATGCTTGAGAAAAAGACCTCAAAGCCCTGCCCTATAGTGGCACACTTCTTCCAACAGGGCCACACCTCCAAATAGTGCCACCACCTTTGGGGGGCATTTTCTTTTAAGCCCCCAAAGGGTTATAGGCATATCATAATACAAAATGCATTTAGTCCAACTTTAAAAGTCCCCATAGTCTGTCATAGCTTCAACAATGTTTAACATTCCAAAGTTCAAAGTCTCTTCAGTGTTTCATGCAATCTCTTACCTGTAATCCCATATAAACTCAAAATCAAAAAAGAGATCACATACTTTCAACATATGATGACACTGGATATACATTACCATTCCTGAATGTAGGGAGGGGAGCACAGTGAAGAAATATTGAACAAAACCAAGACTGAAAACCCGTTGGGCAAACTCTAAACTTTGCATCTCCATGTCTTTTGTCAAAGTGCTCTCAACTTCTGCAACTCCATTTAACGTTGTTGAATGAAACACACTTCTTTCTCTTGGGCTGGTTCCACTCCGTTAGCAGCTCTACCAGCTCTAACATTGCCGAGGACAATTTTAAGAGCCATGCCATATTGCCTGCCTGAGTTAAGTTTCTGTTGTCCAGTATTGAGCCACTAACCAGAAAACTTTTGACATGCCTGAACAAGTCTTGAGTTATTAGAAAATAACTTAATTTCCTTATCTTTCTGCTACAGTGACCATTAGTAACAATGTTTTGTGGTTAGGTTGCTTGGTTGGGTTGCTTGGCAACTCAACAGTCCCCTGATCTTTTCCCAAAGAAAGTTTCCTGGTCTGCTTACTATAAAACCCACCTGAGAGAAATAAACTTTTGCAGCTTGATCAGAATACTGTCTTGCTGTCAATTCTTTGTGTCTCTTGTCCCTTTCATTCGCCATTCCCCCTTCTAGGGTCTCTGCTGAAGATCCTGCTGGTCGGGACATAACATCTTGGGTTCTCCAAGGCAATTCAGGCTTCAACTTCACAGCTTCATGCAATGGCCTCTTTACTAGGCCTTCATTCAGGGACACCCCTGACACATGCATGTTCACAAGGTCTTTATTCCGTAAGTCCCTTCTTCTCTCCTTAACTCTAAATCCAGAACCATGTGGCTGAAGCTGCTAAGTTCTGCTGCTTACTGGGACTAGAACATGGCTCCCTTGTTTAATTACATCTTCACCAGCTTTCTGTTTTCCTGCACTGCCTAAGCTTGGCTGTCCTTGAACTTGTTCTTTAGACCAGACTGGTCTCAATCTCAGAGATCCACCAGCCTCTGCCTTTCCAGTGCTGGGATTAAAAAGTGTACCACACCACATCCAGCTCTAAGCTTTTCTTTATCTTGTTGAAGTAGGTGTGGTCTTCTTGGAGGAACTGTGTCACTATGGGGCCTGGCTTTGAGGTCTTTTTCTCAAGTTTCACTCAGCGTGACAGTCAGTTGTCTCTGAGTCAAGATCTAGGACTCTTGGCACACAGGTAGCTCCAGCACCATGTCTGCCTGCATGCCACCCTGCTCCCTGTCATGGGGTGAATGGACTGAGCCACTGAAACTATAAGTGAGCCACCTCATTTAAAGTGTTTCTTTGTAAGTGTTGCTGTGATCATGGTACCTCTTTACAACAATATAAACCCTAACTAAGATAGGCCTGAAAGCCCACCCCAACAATGACACACTTCCTCCAACAAGGTCACACCTCCTAATAGTGCCACTCCCTTTGGGGATCATTTTCTTTCAAACCACCACAGCAATCTAGGAATTGGAAAGAATTGATACAGAAGCACAGGTGTTAACTAATAGTCTTCACAGAACACTGTGTAGACAACAGTATGTTTAGGCCAGTTTCTAATACATTACTTTAATAATGCAGATATTTCTTGGTATTTTCCCACAGAATACTAATTTATTATGATTTCTAGTGTTATTGAGAGGTTGTGTGTGTGTGTGCGTGTGTGTTTCTCATACATAATCAACCAGCAGAGTAGGAAATTTTCATGCAGAAGTGTAGTAAGGTGGTGGTGTGAGTGAGAACGCTCCCTATAGGCTCATATGTTTGAGCGCTTGGTCCTCAGTTGGTGGCACACTTTGAGAATGATTTAGAAAGTATGGCCTTGGAGGAGGCATGTCACTGGTGGTGGGCTTTCAAGTTTCAAAAGCTCACACCATTCCCAGGTAGCTCTTTCTACCTCATGTTTATGGATAATGATGTAAGCTCTCAGCTACTGCTCCAGTTCCATGTCTAACTGCCTGATGCCATGATCTGCATGATTATCATGAACTCTGAAACGGTAAGCCCAAATAAACCTGTGTGTGTGTGTGTGTGTGTGTGTCCTTGTTCATGGCAATAGAAAAGTAACTAAGAACACAAGTTAGTATCACGGAGTGGGCTATTGCTGTGACCTGCCTGACAATGCTGACCTTTGGAGGAATGTAGAATCTTTCACACTTTGGACTAGGACATAGTTGATGAATGGTGTAGGGGGGTTAAGGAGCCATTCTAGTAGGAGCTTGGAAGATAATAGTGTTGAGCACAATGTGGACAATGGAGGCCCAGCTCAAGAGGTTTCAGAGGGGAGCAATATTAGCAACTGGGCTAGAGAGTATCCTGAGATATTTTGGCAAAGAATGTGGCTGCTTTTGTCCTTGTCCTAAAATTGTACCTAAGGCAAAATTGAAAAATAGTAGATTTAGTTGGCAGAGAAGATTTCAAGACAGCCTAATATTGACTATGCCACTTGCTTATTAGCAGTCACTCTTTTGCAGATCTACAAAAAAAAAAAAAAAGAGCTAGCAGGGCAAAAAGCAATATAAAATGTACAATTTTAGCACCAGGAAATTTAATGTTGGAGCCAAGGCTTGCTGAAAGAAATAAGGAGAGGCTTGGTTTGTAGTGAGATAAAGGGAATAGTCAGTCATCTCAGGGTAGGACCCTACCCAGGTAATTTTGCCACTTGTGAAAGGAAAAGACCTAGGGGATTTTCTTGTCCTAAAAAGCAATAGCAAATCTAAGTTTATGCACATATAACTCAAGGAAGTGGCCAGACTCCATCCAAGCAGGCAGCTGAACTTAGAAGCTTAGGCCATAGCAGTTCAGGTCTTAGAGTCATAAAGGGTACAGGAATAAAGAGGTTATAGAATCTACCTGTGTGGTAAGGAAAGCTGCTGAGACCAGAAAAAGGAGTCCCTTCATAGAGGCCCAGAGTGGCCCTCTCATGAAGCTGTGGAAATGAAGCCTGGATTTTGTTGGAGATCCTAAGATGTTGGAGATGTGGGATATCTGCCAAAGTAATAATTGCATACAGTAAGTGGAACCAGCCCATGAGAAGTATGTTGTGATCATAAAAGATGGAAGGGTAGAGCCATCTAAGTCTTTGACATGAGACATGGAGCTAGAGGATATAGAATTTGCTCTGCTGGATTTGGATCTTGTTTTGGTCCAAATAACCCTTCCTTTTGTGATGGCAATGAATGGTCTGTGCCATTAAAGGTTGGAAGTATGTAATTTGCTTTTTGATTTTAAGTTTACAGGGGGTTACAAGTAAGAGACTGCCTTGAGTATCAGAAAAAGACTTTGGACTTTGAGACAATGTTGAGACTGTGAAAGACGAGGGGGACATTTGAGGTTGGACTAAACACATTTTGCATTTTGATATG
The DNA here is from genome assembly GCF_903995425.1 of Onychomys torridus. Taxonomy (NCBI): domain Eukaryota; kingdom Metazoa; phylum Chordata; class Mammalia; order Rodentia; family Cricetidae; genus Onychomys; species Onychomys torridus. Next base: position 85,672,029 of record NC_050443.1, read on the forward strand.
GCCACAAACCTATGGGGGTCAGGGAGTGTAATGTGGTAGTTCGAATGAGAATGGCCCCCATAGACTCATATATTTGAAAGTCTGTTTCCCAGTTGGTGGAAATATTTGAAAATGATTAGGTGTGTCACTGGGGGTGAGTTTTGGGGTTTCAAAACTCATGCTGTTCCCAGTTAGGTATCTTTGACTCATACTTATGATAAGGAGGTAAACTCTCAGCTGCTGCTCCAGTGCTATGCCTCCTTGCCCACTGCTAAGCTCTCTGGCACCATGATGTTCATAGACTGACCCTATAAAACAGTAAGCCCCAAATAAACTCTTTTTTTTTTTCTATAAGTTGCTATGGTCATGGTGTTTCACCATGCAATAGAAAGTAACTAGGATTGGTGGCTAGGATGTGGACTCAGGAATCAGACTGCTGATGTCGCTGAGTCTGTCCATTGTATCTCTGAAAAACCCTTTCATGCATGCAGAAAGCCCACAGTAAATGTCAGTTTTTGTGACTCTATTCTAAGAGCTGTACTGCCCTGGTCAACAAGTATGTATGCTATTCTGTGTCCCCACAATTGCAATGAACTGTATAGATGTTTTTGTGTTGTTCTGTGGTATTTCTTTCTACCATTGTTAATGTGGTTTTGTGAGCTATTTTGACTTTTTCTGCCTATGAAACGATGTTTCAAGACAGTGGTCATAAGATTACCAAGGAAATATTACAATGCAAAGTTTATGATGATGCAACATGACAGAAGGTAAATATCAGCGGAAATTGGTGGACATTCCTTGACATTTTAAATGAAATTATGAACATAGTGTAGACCAAAAGCTGTTTGACAGACCCTGAAAAGAACTGTGGGCAGTGACACAGAGGCTCTGTTAAAAACAACTATGAGGCCTATTTAATTTACACTGCCACTCTCAAGAAAATACTTTCTGTACTAAAAGGGCTTTGACTATACCTTCTTTTTATTTTGTGTTTTTTAATTTTAGATTTATTTTATTATTGTTTCAGATGGGGTTTATATAGACTGGAATCAAACTGAGTATGGAGCTGAAGATAATTCTGAATTTTTGATCTTACTTCTTCTATCTCTTGAGTACTAGGATTACACCATCACTCTCATCTTATGTGATGTTCAGGATTGAACCCAGGGCTTCATTGTCCCAGACCCTTCTTTGTAAATCTATATTATTTGTGTTGTCCACTTCCTGTTTTTGTCCCTTTACACATTTCTTGAGATCTTCCACAGCTTTTTGTTGTCTAATTTGCTTAGGAAACATTGGCAAGCTTTAGTACTATGCAGTGGACTTTAGTTATAACAGCAGCACAGGCTCCTACTACTTAGCTCCTTTTACCTTTTCATGCTTGGAACTTATGCATCAGATCTTTGAGCTGCCTGGTGCAGTATCCTTTGTATTATCCCATAAGCCATTGTTTTTTTATGCCCCATGCTTAGATTTTTCCATTAAACAACTATTTAAAAGTTTTACAACTTTTCCTATTCTCAAGCAGAACAAAGCCCTTCTATATTAATGTTAATCCAATTATGTTGTCATGTTATTCTTTGACTCTCCAACTCCTAAAGTCTGTGTATTTGTGATGGGCACTTAGGACTTAGCACAGGAGGGACATTCCTTCCAAGGAACACTTTGTGTGGTGGAGAGTAGAACTGTCAACAGTGGGTGACTCCGGTATAAATAAGCAGCTACAGAGTCCTTTAGGCAAATAGATCAGGGGTACAGAAGTAAGGCATCTCAGGGGAAAAGTAACTTGGGCTCTTGGCAGGTCCTTAGAGATGGCAGACCTTTACATTTTTACAAGTTTTGGTCAGTTATCTATTTTTAACAGATTTATTGAAATATAATTTATTTGTGGTTATTAGTGAATCCATAGACATGTAATTCCAATACCAAGTCCAACTTAAAAAATTTCATTATCCCCAAACTTCTTATATGCCTCTAGTGCAGAAGAGCCATTAGTTTGTTTATTACTCTCCTTTCCCACTGATACACATATACATACATTTACATAGTCTGAACATTTCACATTAATAGTACCATATCAAATATGGGTTTTTGCCATTGGCTTCTTATGTTTCTAAAGCTTATCCATGTAGCTCTGTAAGTGCTTCATTTCTCTTTAATACCAAATACTACTCTGTTGTGTGGATAGATGAGACTTTATCTGTTCATGGCACAAGGGATGTCTGAGTTGTTTTTACTTGGGACTGTAACAAACAAAGCTGCAAAGCTGCTCTAAATGTTTAAGCACAAGCTTTTGTCTAGCCTAATTTTCTCTTCTTTTGGGTTAAAATCTAGAATTCCTGAAAATTCTAGTATTCCATGTTTAATTGTTTGAGGAGCTGCCATGCTCATTCTGAAAGTAACCACATCATTTTACATTTGCCTAGAAGAAGTTTTAACTTTTCTGGATGTTTACTACATTTGCTATTGTCTGTCTTGACTGTATAAAATGGAGACTGGTTACAGAAGAAGATGTTTTACTGAACCATAGGCAGAGTTTTTCTGCCCTGACTGCCTGTTCCCAAATAATAACTGGCAGCTGCTTTCCAAATAGCCAACATGGAGACTCAATATTAATTACAAATGCTAGACCAGTAGCTCAGGCTTATTACTAACTAGCTCATATTTTTAGGTTAACCCCTATTTCATATTTATACTCTGCTACATGGTGGTACCTTTATTAGCATGGCACATTCATCTCCTGCTCCCTCTGTACCTGGCTGATGAATCCTAACTCTGCCCTTCTCCTTCCCAGCATTCTCAATTTGGCTTTCCTAACTTTATCCTATTCAGCTATTGGCCTGTCAGCTTCTTTATTAAACCAATCACAGCAACAAATCTTCACAGTGTACAAAAGGATTATTCCACAGCATTTCCCCCTTTTTGTCAAATTAAAAAGGAAGTTTTTCTGGGGACCTCTTGAGCACTCTGCCTATTCCTGTTCTCATGTGGTCTTCATTTATCATGGTCTATTATTCCTCATTCTCCCTTTCTGTTCTTGATCCAGCTGGGATCTCCTGCTCCCCTAAGCTTTCTTTCCCTCAAATCTTGCCCTTCATTACTCCCACTGTCGTCCAGGTTGTTCATGTAGATCTCATCCATTCCTCTGTCATTGGGTTATCCCTGTGTATTTCCTAGGGTCCCATTTTCTAGGTAGCCTCCCTGGAGTTGTGTAGCAGTCTAGTCATCTTTGTTTTACATCTAGTATCCTCCTATGAGTGAGTACATACCATGTTTGTCCTTCTGAGTCTGGGTTATCTCACTCAGGTTGATTTTTTTCTAGATCTATTCATTTGCCTGCAAACCTCATGATGTCATTGTTTTTCTCTGCTGAGTAGTACTCCATTGTGTATATGTACCATATTTTCTTTATCCTCTGTAGACTGCTGGCAATGGTTGAGAGAAAGCCTGATATGACTTAGTCTGGTGATCAGATGACGAAACTCCCTAACAGTCGTCTTGGAACTCTCATCCAATAACTGATGGAAGTGGATGCAGAGATCCTCAGCCAGGACCCAGGTGGAGCTCCAGGTGTCCAACTGTCGAGAAAGAGGAGGGACTGTAAGAGCGTGAATTGTTGAATCCAAGATTGGACAAATAGCCAATCAAATGGAAGCACATAAATTATGAACCAACAGCTGTGGAGCCTCCATCTGGATCAGGCCTTCTGGATAAGTGAGACAATTTATTTTTTTTTTTATTGAATTGAATACCTTGATCTGTTTGGGAGGCACCCAGGCTGTGGGACCAGGACCTGTCCTTAGTTCATGAGCTGGCTGTTTGGAACCTTGGGCTTACACAGGGACACATGCTCAGCCTGGAAGGAGGGGACTGGACCTGCCTGTACTGAATCCACCAGGTTTAAATGAATCCCCAGGGGTGTCTTGGTCCTGGAGGACATGGGAATGGAGGGGAGGGACTGGGGAGAAGGTGGGGGGGGGGCGAGAGGGGAGAGGATAGGGGAACCCATGGCTGATGTATAAAATTAAAACAAATAATAATAATAATAACAATAAAAAAGGAAGTTTTTATCAGCATAGTAAGATTATGTACAATAAAAACAGTTATCAAGTAAGAATTATAGTCACATATCTAGTCTATTTGTATTTGGCAAAATTTAAGAAAATATTTTATTATCTGTCTTATCTTTGTGACGCCAAAGTTTTGTACCTAATTTACCTTTTATTATAACTAAGGAAAATTATAACTATTTAGTCTTCAACTCCATTAAAGACCCCAGAAGGATGAAATATTACCTAATTATAGTGTCTAGGGAATCCTGGCACAAAGAATGAATCTTATATTTCAGAGCTGAGGAATACCACCACTAAACAAAACCATACAGACAGAAGGAACAGAATTCAAAGGCACTTGCTAAAAGAAAATTAATTGTATTCTGTGAATCATTGCAGACTCAGTATGCTGAAAAATCATTCTATGTAGAGAATTTCAGGGAAAAATTTTAGTTAATTGACCAATAAATACTGATGCCATTTTGTACCAGGAAGTGATTTTTACACTGAGATACAGCAGTAAAGAAGACATAAAAGCTCTTTGCCCATAAGGAAGATTGGCCTGGGATAGTAATACAAACCTGTAATCCTATCTGGGACTACAAATTCCCATCTGGGACAAGCAAATTCTGTCTCAAAAATAAATAGAATATAAGATAAAAATATAAGGAAATCAAAAATTTTATGAATGAAATATTTTGGAAAAAGTAGGTGGCCTTATGATAAAAATAAATTTAGGTAAGGGGTGTGATTATTAACACAAGTAGATGCAATGATGACACTTCCAAAGGACTGGTTGGTGCATGGTAGGTAAGCACTTCACCAACTGAGCTTCACCCTAGCCTTTGTTTTGTTTTGTTGGCAGAGTCTTGTCATGGAGCCCAAGCTAGCCTGCTACTTTCTATGTTGCCCAGGCTGGCCTCAGCCTAAAAAGGTGTGTGCCTGCACACCCTGCTTCTTCACTAGTCAGCAGGTATAAACGAAAGCTGGTCCTATGATCCAGTTTTGTTGTATCTTAATTAAAAAATAAGCGAACACTAAATTTGTATTGCCCCCCTAAATACACCATGATTTGTGTATTGGGGGTGGGAATACAAATTTGCTATTTACATATGTGTAATATATGTATTTTTCCTTTCTCAGTGGAGTTTCATGCCATGCAAACTTACAAAATGAAATGGAAACATACCCAAGAAGGGGAAAAATAGACCTGAATGGTCAAAAATTAGTGCAACAAGCCGGATATGTTTTGGAGGCTGAAGTAGAAATGATGCTTTAGCCTAGGGATTCAGACCAGCCTGGATAATATAATAAGAGACTTTTGATAGATAGATAGATAGATAGATAGATAGATAGATAGATAGATAGATAGATAGATAGATAAACTGTCTGAAGCTCTGGTAAATGCCTCTAGTAGCTAAAAAACAGGAAGGACAAAGATCCCAAGACAGAGTAGCTACAAATTGATGGAAGCCAGCCTGGTCTTCAAAGTAAGTCCAGGCCAATCAGGACTGCATAGTGAGATACTTTTTTTAAAAAAAGGTATTCCTTCCTAACCCTCCACAAAAATAGTTTTTGTGGTGGTATTGTTTATTCACAATAATCTGAGCAGGTATAGACCTGTAATCCCAGATTCTCTGGAAATTCAGGTCCAGCCTGGTGACTCAGAGAGACCCTGTCTGAAAGCAAGGGAAACTAGTGCTGGGATGTAGCTGAGCAACACAACATTTGCCTGCTGTATGTGGGACTGGGTTCAATCCCCAGTCTCCTAAAAAGAAGAAAAGGAGAACTGAAAAAGAACCTGCTGACAGATGTCCCTGAAGTAGACAGACAGCAATAATTTCCAGGAACCAGGTATGTTCTGTTTTTTAACTTTGTCATCTTTGGGAGGTTTCCTTTCTGAATATGTAGCAAATGGGCTAAAAATGGGTTTTTACTGGCTTTCCTTTCCAGAAAATCCAATAAATATAGGTATATCCCAAAAGGCATAGTGAGGCCCCTAAAGTTCCCTCATAGTTTTTGTCTTAAGACTTTTATGATATTTTAAAATTTATGAGCATAATTGTGGGTGAAATTTAAACATATATGTATATTTAAATTGTGTGTGTGTGTGTGTGTGTGTGTGTGTGTGTGTGTGTGTGTGTGTACTTGTACCCATGCCACAGTGTTTATGTGTAGATAAGGGGAGAACTTGCAGTTGGCTTATTCTTTCTACCATGTGGATCCTGGGAATCAAACTGATATCATCTACTCTCAGTTGATTGACCCTATGTTGCCACCTTTGCTGCTGATGCTTTTCTTCACTATATCAGAACCCAGATTCCTTGGGTTTTCAGCACAGACTGAAGGTCAGTGGCTCTCCAGGAATCCCCAATAATAGTCATCCGGGTAGACTGCATTTAGCTTCTCCATTCTTCCTTTAGAGGACTTGGGGTTGTTTGTACCTTTTGACTATTTTGAATGTTGTCTGCTGTGAGTATTCATATAAATATAACCTTTAGGGGCTTCTGTGTGATATATGCATGTGTAGTTTGCACATGGCCAGAGAAGGACTTTTAGTTTCCTGTTCCATCACTCTCTGCCTTAAGACAGAGTGTCCAGTCCTGCTCTACCTGGTGAACGGTTCTGAATGGGAGAGTGTAGAATTGGGAAATGAGAACTATGAAATATAGACACAGTTGTAGAAAGACAGAGACATAGGATAGCTTCAGGAGGGTTCTGGATCCCACAGCCTTTATATACCCAAAGCAAGGGGAGAAGGGGGGCAAAAAGACCTCCACCTTTCAATGACATCGTGGTTCAAGATACAAAGTACAATCAAGTGTAAACACCTCCTTAGTACTTAAGACATCTGGTTACATGTCTTATGGTAAAGCATCCTGTAATTAGGCCTTGAATTATAAGACACCTGGTAACCATGTCTTTGGCCAAAATACCCTATTATGCAGCCTTTCATGGGAAAACAAGCTCAGAGTCTCTGACCTTGACTCATTATGGAAACAAGCCACAAGCTGAGGTCTCTGTGAAGCCCCCACAACATAGTCTTTCATTAAATCTGGAGCTAGGGTAGCAGCCAGCAAGCCCAGAGACCCTCTTACCTCTACTGCCACAGCACAGGGGTTATAGGTACACACTAGGCCACATCTGGTATTTGTTTGTTTTATGCAGGTAATTGGGATTCAAACTCAAGTCCTCATGCTTGCCATCTCTCCAGCCCCTCACAAATAAGATTTTTTTTAAACTCTGTTTTCAGTTATTTCAGAATATATACTTAGGAGTTGAATTGCTGTATCACATCATAATTTATGTTTAACTGTTTAAGAAATCTTCTGTTTCCAGAACACTATACCAGTTTACATTTCCATTGACAGTGACCAGTATTTATCCCAGGTAACCTACCTCCTATCCATTGCTTATTATTTTCTCTTCCTTTTCACTACTGTAGCCCAGTGAACAGAAAGTAGCATCTCATAGCTTTGATTGTGATTTCATGATGACTAAAGAAGTTGAGCATTTGTTGTGCTTATTGGTTAGTCACAGATCTTCCCTGGGGCAGGGGGGAAGTGTATATTCATATTCTTTGTCCATTTGTGATTGGGCTGCATTATTGTGTTTTCTTGTGTATTCCGGATCCTAGACCTTTATCACCAATTCACCACTTCTTTCCCATTATGTGGCTTATCTTTTTACACATAGCTTAGGTTGAGCTCAAACTTGATATAGAGCCAATGATGGTCTTGAATCCTACTCCCATCACCTTCCAAGAGTTCTGAGGTTATAGGCATGTGGAACCGTGCCCTGTTGTATGTATGTGTGTGTGTGTGTGTGTGTGTGTGTGTGTGTGTGTGTGAGAGAGAGAGAGAGAGAGAGAGAGAGACAGAGACAGAGACAGAGACAGAGAGAGAGAGAGAGAGAGAGAGAGAAAGGAGGGAATATCTTGGTGTTGAACATAGGACCTTATGCGTGCCTGTTAAGTTGTGCCATAGAGTTTCATCTCCAGCCATTTTTACCTTCTTGGTGGTAGTTTTGAATGCAGAAAATCCACTTCCTTTTTTTCTCTTTTATTGTTTCGGCTCTTGTTTCCACAGCTAAGGCATCATTGCCAAAACCAAATTTAAGAAGATTTACTCCTATATTTTCCTTGAAGAGTTTTATTCTATAAACTCAAAATTAGAATTTCGAGTCCATTTTAAGTTGTAAATCATGTTAGATCAGTCAACTCGAGTCTTCACTTGTGGTTATCTAGCTTTCCCTACACTGTCTTTTGAAATGACTATTCTTTCTTCAGCTGGATGTCCTTGACACCTTCATGAAAAATTAGAGCTGGGTAGTTCACACCTTAAAACCCAGCACTTGGGTTGCAGAGACAGACTAATCCCTATGAATTCTAGGTTACCCTGGGTTACATAGTGACTTCCAGGCCAGCCAGGGCTACATAGTGAGACACTACATTAGTTACTTTTTGTTTCAGTGATAAAACACCATGACATAGGCAAGTTATGAAAAAAAATTTGGGCTTACAGTTCCAGATGATCAGAGTCCATAATGATGGAGACAGAGGACTGGAATAGCAAGCCAAGAACTCATATTTAAACTGCATGCTGAAAGCAAAGAGACTAAGAACATTAAATATGGTACAAGGCTTTGAAACCTTAAATCCTCCCCCATGATGTACTTCCTGCAGCAAGGCCACACCTCCTCGACCTCCCCAACAGTGTCATCGACTGGGAACCCAGTGTCCAAATACACAACCTCTGAGGGGAATTCTCATTCAAACCACCACAGAACTTGTCTCAAAACCAAAATTATCAATTAAGCTAGGTGTGATGGCACACACCTTCAATGCTAGTGCTGGGGGGGGGGCAGATATAGGCAGATCTCTGTGAGTTCAAGTTCAGCCTGGACAGTCTGACCAGGGCTACATAGAGAATCCATATCTTAAACAAAAGTTAACACATAGGTTTATTTCTGGGGTCTTGGTTTCATTATACTCATCCTCTTGTCAATACCATACTGTTTTGATTGGTAGTAAATTTTCAAGTTAGAAATCCGAGTCTTCTATGTTTATCTTTTCCAAAATTGCTTTGGCAATATTGGAAAGGCTATATATACTATATTATTCCACTTAGAGGACATTCCAAAAGGGGAAAACTGTAGAGATACTGAACAAAGAATTGTTTCCCAGAGATTGAGAGCAGAGGAGCTTTGGCAAAGAAAAGCACAGGAGATGTTTTGGGGGTGATTACACTATTACATATGATTCTGTAACATTAGGTTATTAGACCATTTATTAGACTAGTATAACTTTAGAGAAGCAGAGAGAACCTTAATGGATGCAAACTTTTAAAAAACTAATTAGGAGGTCAAAGATCCCAGACTATGCTCAAATAATGTAATTAAGTTACAATTGTATTATGTGAAAGAGACTTGCTGGAGGAAGTGAGAAAATGGCAGAAAAGGATGGTAACACAGCAATTGTGGAATAGTGACAGCAAAGGAGTATGGCACTATCCTTTGGGTGACAGTTTGTTTCCTATGAGGATATGGATTAGAACTTTGGAAACCACTCTGTGTTTGGAATTCAACAATTAAGTAAATGAATGGTGCATGGTTGAAGCCAGGTTTTCACTGTTGAAATGGGAGGTTACAAGTAAATACAGGACAGAGCCTAGCACAATCATTTTGTAATGAGTTAAAGTTAAGAAACACCACGAACCCATGTTTAGCTTAATAGCAATACATAAATATTTATAGATAGGTGAAGATACGTAGACTAGTCCATACGAATTCATTTCCTTACTCTATCATCATACGGACCTTAAAAGCAATGACCCTAGTAGCAGTGAGCCTACCTAGATTCAGATCTTACTTTCTGTACTGTTCTCCAGTACAAAAGACTCTTTTTTAAAAATGGTGTGTTTAGAACCTGGGCTGGAAATACACAATATGAACTTTGAATATCCTGAAGTGCTAGAAAGGAAATGTGTATATGCAGACCCCCCCCCTCCGCCGCCAATCTCCACACATATGACAAATATTACAGAGATGTCCACTGAAAGAGTCCTTTGTGTCCAGGGCACAGCAACTTGAGCATCAAAGTAAATAGTGTTAGATTAGAAGCTAAATACTAAAATAAATACCTATCAGTCCACACTTGAAATGACTTCTCATTTCAGGAGTAGGGGTCCACTTAGTGACTCATTCCAAGGAACACACCATGGAAAAGGGGTTGGGGTAAAGAAACAACCTCAAGGTGTGTAAGAGCCTGACAAACATTGATTCAGTGGACCGACCATTAACCACACTGATGAACAGGGTGATAGTGAGCAACTCTGAAATAATATTTTTAACATATTTGTATGTGTGTATGTGTGTGTGTGTGTGAGCACATGGAAATCAAAAGAAGACTTGGTTCTCTCCTTCTACTGTATGAATTTCAAGGATAGAACCTATGCATTCAGACTTGGTAACAAGTTGCTTTACCCATGGAGTCATCTTGCAGGCCAGTACCTTAGGTATAACAATGCTGCCTTATAATTGTGGTCTGTGTTAAAATGAAACAGTTTTTTTCTTATTATAATATAAAGTATATTACAGGTATACCACATAATCCTACAGGCCAAGCAGTTATAGAAAGATCAAACAGAGCTCTAAAAGATATGCTAAATAAACAGAAAGGGGTAACAAACCTCTCACCCCCAGAAATAGACTGCATAGTGCTCTATTAACTTTGAATTTTCTAAATGGTAATGAGAAAGGAACAACAGCTATAGAGAGACACTGGAAAACAGAAAAAACTACAGAATTAAATCAGCCTATATACTTTAAGGATGTGCTGACCTCAGAATGTAAACCAGGATATGTGTTACGTTGGGGATGAGGTTTTGCTTTTGTTTCCAGGAGAAGATAAGCTGTGGATACCATCAAAATTGATAAAGGTTCGATTTGAACAAGAGAGACCTCTTAATTAGAGGAGGTGATAGTTCATCAACCAGCATGACCATCCAATTTAAACTAACTTATACCATTAACATAGCCTTTTCATTTAATCAGTATAACTTGCCAAAAGGGAACCTTCCTAAAATTAGTCTTGGGGAAAGGTTTTTGTTTTTGTCTTTTAGGAGAATGAAGGCTAAGGAATCTGAAGAACATTGGACAAATGAGACAACTGAAGAAAAAGGACAAATCATCTATCCCAGGAAACAAAGTAAAATGGCCTATTGGTATATCATCTACAAAATTTCATAAGTTTTCCTAAATGTTTGTTTCTGCTCTTCTCTAAAGAAATTTAACACTATTGGTCTTCTGAGAGTCCCAGTTCAATTAAAATTTAAGCTGACTTTGGAGTTGGAGAATGGCTCTCTCCTTCTTTGAACTCAAGCATGTTGTTAAAAGGAAAATGAAAACTCCCTCTATCATGCCAGAAGAAACAGCCATCTTCTGACATGGGACAGGAGAAAAACCAAATTAATTAAGGGACTATTCTATTATTACTAATCTCAATTCTTTGATTCTATTCTGATTCTTTAAACTTTTCTTAAAGTATGAATTTATATCAAAATTTATAAGATATATATATATATTAAACTTTGTTAAGATATTAATGGTTTTATAGAGTACTAACTAATTCTAGAAAAAAGGCTTCAATTAGCTGCCTATACATGTCTTTGTGTTCAAGTCTCTTATCAGTTTTCTGCAAGAAATCATGGCCAGGCCTACTATCAACTGAAGTCTCCAGGAAGAAGATGGGGCTGAAGAAGAATAATAATTCCATGTGGACAATAATAATATCACTAAGCTGACAAGCATCATCTACAGATCAGCTTTGGACTACAAAGTGCTCAGAGCAATTTTGAGAGGGCTAGCTGAGATGATCCAGTTTCAAAGACTACTTGAATAAGGACTTGAGATAAACTCTGGACTTTGGCATTATAAACAGACTGGACAACAAAGGATATATCTACCTTTTCTATAATTTGACAGTTAATCCCAAATTTTTCTTTTCAGAATAAAGATAACTTCGCCCATACCCAGCAGGAAGGAATTTTAAGAATATGATGCCCACATTCCCAAAGAGATGGTGTGGGGCGGGTGGTGTTTTGTTCTTTTAGTGGGTTTTGGGTATGGGATAATTTTCATTGTTTAGGAGGGTTGGTTACAAGTTGTTGTTAAGGGTTAGGAAAAGGGCTAAGCAAAGGAGATTAGATTTAAGGTTCTTGTTTAAAAAAAAGACCATTACTAGTTTTACATTGGGTTGAATTTTTTTACATTGTATACAAATTATATATATTGAGATTGATATTGTTAGAAAATGCCACACATATATTTTTAATCTTATAAAAGATATTGTACTTATACCATTCATTTAACAATGTAATGCAATTTGCAATTTGAATGTTATTATTACCAACTATTAGGATAAAAAGAAACGAAAGTTAGTAGTTAGACATTACAATAGAACTTGCAGTCATATTAGGTATGTTTTCAAGATTAAGCAGGTATATTTTAGATAACAGGTTATCTTCAAACCCTTTAGAGATCTATAGAATATGGCATTTAAAATGTTTTAATAACTTAGAAAATAGAAATTTCTTTTTTTTGTTATGATTATGAGACATGTCGGCTCCTGAAAGTACCAATCTACTTCAGAGAAAATATGGGCATTGAAGAAACTGCATATGGAGTTAACTTTCATTGTGGCAAAAGTTAGCCACTGGACATCAAAGTATTCTCGAATCAACTGCTGACAAACAGGACAAAATGAACAGACAGGACACGAAACAAAGGACTACTGATTCTTGCCATGACAAATGTGGTTGTGGTTTTATCAAAAGGCATCTTCTGAGGCCAGGACAATATGGCATCATCCCTCAAGTGGCCTTTGCAATCCAAAAAAGGAACCATGCCCTTTTCTTCAAAGGCAGCTGAACAGGCAGTGTGCCGATGGCTTCTGATGTGCAGTGGGACAGCAGCTGAAACAGTTATTCTTGAAGAGTAATTACGCTCACACCTCTCAATAGTAGACTGGCATTTAATAGAAGGATGTGGAGAAGAATGGAATGCTGAGATGAAGCCACACACACACAGCCAAGATGAATGGATAGCTGAAATTTAAAAAAAAAAAAAAACAATTTCTAGAATTTAAAATCTTGAATCATGACATGACACTAGTGGAACTCACGTGTTTCTGGTACATGGACTGCTCTCACCAAATGTGAGGTCAAACTGTTGACCTTGTGCACATCCTACTTCACAAATGAGTCTGTCAGATACACTAAGCCTATAGGCTGAAGATGATGTCCCAACACTGCAGAGAAACCTCAGGTGACTGTCCAGGCAGCTGGCTGTTTCTGTCAACTCACATTTTTTTGGGGGGAAGCTTCTTTTGTGCACTTCCTGTTTTTATTTTTATTAGGTAATAATATTTCCTTCTTGGGTCTCTGAGGGAGTTGAAGATTAGTTAGTTATATGCTGAAGATTAGATAGTTATAGTTATAGTTTTCCTTGTTAAGAATTTCAGGAAAGAAACTTACTGAAGAGTAAGTGTATAAATTTGAAAGATGTTATAAGATAATTCTGTTAGTAATATAAGTTAGGATAGAAAGTGAATCAGGTACATTTTGGACTTACCAAAATATGATAGATAATGGAATTATTTTCTCTGAATTTGTCAAATGCAAATGGACTAGACATTGTTTAGGTATTTGTTGCTTGTATATATGGTATATAGTTACTGTACTTTTGTATATAGTTTTTCTTATATTAGTTATAACATTTTTCCTTTTTCCTTTTTATTAAAATAAAAAGGGGAAATATAGTGATGTTTTATTTGTACTGAAATGCAATTTTATTTGTATGTTAATAAATAAAGTTGCCTGGGGGTCAAAACTAATAGCAAGCCATAGCAGAAGCCGTGTGGCGGTGGTGCACACTTTTAATCCCAATCACATGACAGGCAGATCTCTTTGTGTTCAAGGATACAGCCAGCATGGAGACATACACCTTTAATCTCAATATCAACCATAGAAGACCTGGAGGTCTGTATAGACAAGCAGTGATGAGGAGGTCATGTGGTTGGGTTTACAATCAATGAAAAGGCAGAACAGAAAGTCAATAAAAAGACAGATACACAGGAAGTAGCTCTCTTGCTGAGGGGAAAGGTGGCAGCAGAAGGAAGGATAAGAAGGTGGTTTTAAGCTATTGCTCTGACTCTTGGGCTTTTAACTCTGCATTTGGCTCTGTGTTTCTTATTTAATAAAACTGTTCATCTACATTTGTTAAATAAGACCACATTTAATCAGGAAATGTCAGCTAAATCTCAACTGAGGAAGACCAGTCTATAAAACACTTGATCAGTACTCTTCAAAACCATCAAGGGTTATCATATACAAGGAAAGCCTGTGAAAGTGTCACAGTTAGAGGAACATTAGACTATTAAATGTAATATGGTATTCCAGATGTGTTCCTGGGACAGAATAAGATATGTATCCAGGGAAATTTGAATTTTTTTTGGAATTCAATTAATAATCACAAATCCAATTAATTAGAAAAAAGAAAGATTACTTAATATTAAGAGACAGGGCCAATGAGATGACTCAGCAGGTTGTAGTACTTGCTGCACAAGCTGACCACCTGAAGTTAATCTCCAGAGCCCAGGGTGGGAGAAAAACAAGACTCCTGAAGGTTGTTCTTTGACCTTTACACACCCACCATGGTATGAGCACACCCATAAGCATATGTTATACCATATATATAACATGCGCGCGCGCGCGCGCACACACACACACACACACACACACACACACACTAATAATTATGAAGTAAAACATGTTAAACATTAAGAGTAAAAAGAACTTTTATCTGCCACTGGAGCACAAATGGCAACTTTGTCTCAGTTCTAAGCTGGAACTGTTTTACCTGTATGCATTTTAGCTGTCTTTCAACAGCCTTTTCAGTTTACTTTGGCATATTCTACATTGTTTCCCAAATCTGGTTCAGCATGGACTTCTGTTCTCAGTAGGCAATCACTGCCTATTCCTCTAATTCTTTTCTGAGTTTTCAACCCTTTAATTTGTTATTTCTTAATAAGGAAATATATTTTAAAAGAAACATGCCACAGAAATCCCTGCTGACTTACTTAATTTTTCAGATCAGTTAACAGAACTTTAGATGGTTGGCAGAACACTTCTCTAAGGGAGTCCATCTCTTACTGGGAAGTGTTCATGCTATCGTTTCCATATCATTAGCATATTCATCTGTGGTGGGAGGCCAGTTCCTTTAAACTCACAATAATGTGTAAAAAAGGACTCCTCTTCTTTCGATTGGGAATATACCAATATTGTGAAGTTTCTCCCAGATGTCATGGTAATCTTTAGGCACGTCACTGATACCAGTTTCCTAACATAATTGAAAAGGTAGAATGGAGCAGTGACAAGTATTGTGGAGGGTGGCACTGTGCATTCCAGGCAGAACAATACTTTTGGTACACTAAGGGACTGGAACGTTCTAGACACAGTCCGAACACCGAACATGGTGAGTGAGACACTGTAAGAAGTGAGGTAGGTTTAGTTGGGAGCTTGGGCCTATCAGGTCTTGGAGGGCATGTTGAGCACATTGGAGTTTTCTCTGTTTGTTCTCTTTCACCATTTTCTTGTTGAGGTAAGGAACGAAGGAGCAGAATCTCTTTAGACCAGTCTATAACCAGGCCCCATTCTGGTCCTCTCACAAGCAGTTGTGGCTTTTGAACCTTATCTTTGCTTTGCCTAATTTCTCCAAGAATACTGCTAATCTGAACACCCTGGATTCCTGATGAGATTCCTCATCACTTACCACTCTGTGGGGACCCATTATGACCCTAGTCTGGGCAACAAGATTCCTGTCCAGTAGGTCATTTTCTTTCTCTTGGTTTTTCTTGTTATTTTCCATCTGTTTGCCCTATCCCCTTTACTTTGCTATAAATTACCACTTTTCCTTGTTTTATTTGAAGTTCAGCCAATATCTCTTACCTCAAGATAGCATCAGAATAGTCCTCATAGCTAATAAGATGACCTCGAATGACCTTTGTATTTACATTTTAATAATCATTATAAAAATTTTATTTATTTTTATTTTGCATTCAGGCCACAGTTTCTCCTCCTCTCCTCCCAGCCCCTTCCCCTCAACCTGTCTCTGTTCCCACCTCCCAGTCCACTCCTGTTTAGGAAAGTGCAGATCTCCCATGTATATTAACAAAATATAGCATATCAAGTTGCAGTAAGACTAAGCACCTCCCTAAGTATTAACGCTGGGCCAGATGATCCAGTAGGAAGAAAGGGACCCAAAAGCCAGCAATGGAGTCAGAGACAGCCCCTCCTCTCATTATTAGGAGTCCCACAAGCAGACCAAGCTACAGAACTGTAATATATGCTGAGTAGCCTA
This sequence comes from Onychomys torridus, assembly GCF_903995425.1. Lineage (NCBI taxonomy): Eukaryota > Metazoa > Chordata > Mammalia > Rodentia > Cricetidae > Onychomys > Onychomys torridus. Next base: position 85,688,477 of record NC_050443.1, read on the forward strand.
GGTCAGTCCCATGCAGGCTCCCTGACTGCCTATTCAGTCTCTGTGAACCCCTATGAGCCCAAGTTAGTTGAGTCTATTTTTTCTTTAACAGAAGATTCCTGTTTTAGGCCCATGGCAAAACCTTCCATCTAGACTCTAGACCTCATTTTTTTTTTTTTTTTGGTGTTTTTGTTTGTTCATTTGTTTGTTTTTTGTTTTTATGAATTGCCTTTGTATGCTGTATTAGCACTTGCTAAATAATTAGTGATGCATTGAAATTTGAAATTTTCCTACATAATTTTCACCATGCTTATTTTTTTATCTTCAAAGCTGTATTTTCCTTTGGTGATTATTTGCTTGTTTAGCTGATATCTTGCTTTGTTCTCTTTTCATACCTGTTTCTTAAGAACAGTCTATTGTTTGGGTTTTTTTAAACCATTTTTGTCATGTCTGTATGGTATATATGTGCATTTGTATGTATGTTTATATATATGTAAGACAGGGTCTCTCAGTCAAGTCTAGAATTCCCTAATATGGCTATTCTTGTTTACCAGCTTGCTCTTGACTCCTCTATGTTCATTCCAGGCTGGAATTAGAGACAGATCATTATGTCTGGCCACCATTTTTATGTTGGTTCTAAATTCTAGTCCTCTTGCTTATATGGCAAACCACTGAGCCCCATAATCTACTTTTTCTTTTCTTTCATTTCCCATTCATGGTATAAGTTGTATGTGGTGGTATTGTGTTCCCCCAAAACATTGTGCAGCCTAATGAACTTATCTGGGGTCAGAGAACAGAACAGCCACTAGATATAGAGGCCAGAAAATAGTGGCACACATGCCTTTAATCCTAGCATTCCAGAGGCAGAGATCCGCATGGATCTCTGTGAGTTCAGAGCCACACTGGAAACAGCTAGTCATGGTGACTCACGCCTTTAATCCAAGGAACTGATGGCAGAAAGTGGAAAGGTATTTAAGGCATGAGGATGAGGAACTAGATGCTGGTTAAGCATTCAGGCTTTCAAGAAGCAGATCAGCTGAGATTCATTCTGGATAAGGACTCAGAGGCTTCCAGTCTGAGGAAACAGTATCAGCTGAGGAATTGGCCAGGTGAGGTAGCTGTGGCTTGTTCTGCTCTCTGATCTTCCAGCATTCACCCCAATATCTGGCTTCAGGTTTGTTTTATTAATAAGACCTCCTAACAATTCGTGTTGTATGCTGTGCTTCACAGAATTCTCTCCTCCAAGATTACTGTTGTCACCTTCATAATCCACACTCAGATGGCCAATGCAGTCTAGCCACATCAGTCCTTCTCACACTTGTACTTTCTGCTGATCTGTCCTTTAGTGAAGTCTCATTGTTTAGCTTCTCAGTCTATTTTTCCTTCCCTTAACTCTGATGGGTCTTCGTTAGCTTACTGTTTTTCCATTTAGCAATGTGTTTCATTATTAACCAACATCCTACTTTGTATATATTTATATTCTAAACATTTAAATTAAGTGATTGGGGACTGGAGAGATGGTTCAGTGGTTAAGAGCTTTGACTGCTTTTGCAGAGTCCTAAATGTGGTTCTTAGCACCCTTTAGTTCCAAGAAATTTAGTACCTTCTTCTGACCTCCAAAGGCTCTTGTATTCATGTGGTATAAACACACACACACACACACACACACACACACACACACACAGGCACATGATACATGTAAAACAACTAAAAATTAAAATCAGTTAATTCAGTTAATTAATTAAATGATCGTGTTCATACTCATAGCTTTAATTATTGTGTAATAACCTAATTCCCCCAGTCTTTAAGCTAGATATCTCACTTCAGTGTAAATATAGTTACTTTATACAGTCATGTGTGTTTAGTTAAATTGTTTGTACTTACATATTCAAGATATCTGAAGCTCAACTTATCTCTTCTTGTGGGGTTTACTTTGCAATGTATATTCCTAGTATTCACAGAGAAGTTATTTAGCTACAAAAGCTAGTAAAAATTTGGATATCTCATTTTTTCTTTCTGACCTCTAACAGTAAACTTTGTCTATTCTCTTAATTATTTAAAGTCTGACACCTCATCTCAGACTTCACTGTGCACCGTATTCCTGTCTTGGTTCAGGTTGTTATTTTTATTGCACAGTTTATTAAAGCATATGGCTAATTCTTACTCCTCTAAATTTCAATTACATGATCATTATGAATGTTTTGCTTTACAGGCTATGGAGATTGTCCACTGATATATTTACTGATATGCCCATAAAAGGAAAATATTAAGTAGAGAGATTAACCATATCTATCAATCAAAAGGTAGCCAACATAGGTAATGGTCTTGGAGATAAAATACTAGTTCTGTCTTTCAAAGAAAGTAGATGATGCCTTGCAGCTGTCAAAGTGAAGCGTAGCCAAGCAGCCTGAAAGTAGGAACCACTGCAGTAGGAAAATGGAGACATCAGGATAGGACTGGGCTCAATTCCAAGTATAACAAAAAGCACTTGGGAGTTCATAACACAAGCAGGATGAGGGCTGGATCAGTGGATGGAAACTTACAGGAAACAAGATAGATACAAGAGTTGAGAGATTCTCACTAAACTCAGTTCTGGCTGAAAGTAGGCCAGGGTAGTCAGGTGTTAAGGATCAGAAAGTTGATCAGATATTACAGTACATCAGATACCAAGGGCAAGGACCTCTCTACTGATTTATGGAGATTTTGCTAAAATAGGAATATGCAGGCCAAGCAGGGATGGGCTCCAAGGTTTAGCCCTTGTTGAAAAGAGAGCTCATTGCACCCTAAATAAACCTTGGTCAAGGAGAGTCTATGTCAATATACCACTTGTCAATAATATTCATAGTTCTACTGGATAAATGACCAATCAATACAGTAAATAAACATGAACTTCAGAAAAATGAGGATCAATTGTTCAAGAATTATTTATTTATTTGTTTGTTTGTTTGTTTGTTTGTTTATTTATTTATTTATGTGTTGGGTATCACAGTATGTTTGTCGGTCAGTGGCTAACTTTTAGTGTCAGTTCTCTCCTACTGTGTGGCTTCTGGGAGTTGAACCTAGGTCTTGAGGTGTGGCAGCAAGCACCTTTACCCATTTTGCCATCTTGCCAGCCAAGATCAAGAATTTAACTAACATATTTCTTATTGATTTAAACATCCAAACTTATTATTTTGACAGTTTGTTTTGTTTGCTTTTGTGGTAGGTTCTTACATGGTAGCCCATGGTGGTCTGTAATGCACTATGGAGATTAGGATGGCCTTCAACTCATGAAAAATTCTTCTGACTTAGCCCCTTCAGTGCTAGGATTACAGGCATGAGCTTTTTAAAAACCTTTTAAAATGAGATACATTGTCACACACATTTCACATGCCTTATAAATCAGGCAAAGCAGAAATAAGTTCTCTTTTTCTTACATATTCTATTTTTTAATATGTAATCTTTCCTAAACTCAGACTTCATTGAAGATATTCATCCCTTTCTAGCCTGCTGTTGCTAACTTTGTAAACTCTTGAGGCATCGTTCAAGACCTACCTTAACATTACTTCTTCCTCAGAGATTTCTCTTGCCTAAGAGTTAGGCTTAAGTGCTCCACTTTCTATGTTCCCAGGGGCTCCTGACTGTACATCAGTGGAGCATTTATAATGTGCTGCAATTTCTAGTTTACATGCTTGCCCTCTTCAAGACCTTGCACTGTAAGTAGGAAATAGGATTGTTACAGTCGCCACTGTACTCAAATTCTCCCTCCAACGTGGCAATATATGCTGTATATTGGTTGAATGAATGGATTAATGAATGAAAGGGCCAGGGCTTTGAGTAGAGTTACTTACATATCATTTGGCAGCCAGTGCATACAACTGCTAAATCCCAAGTCTCTATTTTTTTTTTTTTTTTTTTTATGAAAGAAGGAAGTAACTCCTGAAATTGTTATTCTTGGGCAGCCCTGGGAAGTATCAGTTTCATAAACAAAGAGTGCATACTGCCTACCAAAACTTTGAGTGAAATTTTTTTTTATGATTGAAACAAATTCCTTCAAGTTGCTTCTGTGGAAGGTAAAGTTCTCATCATTCCGAATTGATTTTTATCTCATCAGGCACCTAAATCATTCTATAGCAGGGGATGCAAAAATAAAATAACACCCAGAACCTGAGTGAGCCTCTTCATGGAGAACAGAAAGATCTGAATAAAGTGCCCATAATTACAATTCTTTTGTCTTTACTCAGTAGAAGGCAGCTGACTACAAGATAGCATTTGCCATTCCTACATAAGGTCTGGATGTAGAGCCAGGGGAATGAGAAAAGAAAACATTTTCAGCCTGATACTGAATGTCAACAGGAGGAAAAAAACAAGCCAGAATCAGTGTAATATGAGTAAAGAAAAAATGTCACAGAAAATATTATATGTGTAAAGAGATATATGAACTTTTATTCCAGAAAGTAGATAAACATATTGGAAAACACCTATTTCATATGTTTTGTATGGTGGTGGGGATGATAAAAAGAAAAAAGAAGAATGTAATGATAAATATTTTTTAGAAAAGTGGGTAAATAGAATTAGGAAATATAAGTAAAGACACAGTTATGTATTTTAAGGTAGATTGTTAAGTAAATGTAAAATAGACAGTCAGGAAGTAAAATAACATTACAGACAATTACATTGAAAGGACAAAAGCTTGGGAAAAGGGCATCAGGATTAAAAGCTTTTTTAAAAAAAAGTTCCTTTACTGTCGTTTTAGGAGGATCATAAGAAGGAGAGTGTCAAATGCTTGCTGCAGCCTCTATTAACAAAGACATCCCTCTTTGCTTCTGAGGAAGAAAATGGTACTGTTTGAGCAGAGAATAGGACCTGAGCACCAGTGAGTAATCATGAGCCCCACCCCATCCACAAAAACTATCCATTATTGAAAAGGGTTATTTTTATCTAATCTACTGATAGAGAACTCTTGGCTGGATAGAACAAGTCCCAGGAATTCCTGTAGTCAGATATTTCTCTCTCTCCCCCCTGTTTCAAATGCCTGGCAGCCTCTTTCCCAAATAATTGACTTGGGGGCTTAATAAAAATTATAAATGCTTGGTCAATAGCTCAGGCTTATTACTAACTAGCTCATATTTTAAGCTGACCCATATTCCTTATTTATGCTCTGCCACATGGCAGTACCTTTATTAGCATGGCACATTTATCTCCTGCTCCCTCTGCATCTGGCTGGTGACTCCAGACTCTGCCCTTCTCCTTCCCAGCATTCTCAATTTGGCTTTTCCACCTAACTTTATCCTGTTCAGCTATTGGCCAGTCAGCTTCTGTATTAAACCAACACATCTTCACAATGTACAAAAGAGTTATTCCACAGCAAACTGCTACTTATGGTCTTTAAATATTACTTTGTTGAACCTGTGCACATGTTGTCTGCAGCTCAAATGATGTCATTCTAGTTGTATGGACCTCTTTTTCTTTAAGAAGGTGATGGTATGTTCTCTTTGTTGCCAATATACTGACATTTTCTAGTGATATTTCTTGCTTTTAAACTTTCCATCTACTGTACTGTGCATTTAGTAGGTCTTCATGTCCTTCAGTTCAAGGATTTTTTTTTTTTTTCATTTTTCAAGACAGGGTTTCTCTGTGTTGCTTTGTGCCTTTCCTGAACTCACTCTGTAGCCCAGGCTGGCCTCAAACTCACAGAGATCTGCCTGCCTCTGCCTCTTGAGTTCTGGGATTAAAGGCATGCACCACCACTGCTCAGCTTCAGTTCAAGGATCATTTTTGAACTAATTCTTTGAAAGTTTATTTTCCTCTTTCTTGGACTTACATTAATCATATTTTCTAAAAACTCTTCCCTTTTCTCTAAAAAAGGACACCTGGATATTGACACTTCTGATCCTGAAATGTGGAGGTTTGAATAAGAATAACCCCCATAGGTTCATGTATTTTAAAACTTAGTCACTAGGGAGTGGAGCTATTTAAAAGGATTAGAAGGATTAGGAGGCATGGCCTTATTGGACTATGTGTGGTCTTTTTGAAGGAAGTGTGTGTGTGTGTGTGTGTGTGTGTGTGTGTGTGTGTGTGTGTGTCTGTCTGTCTGTCTGTCTGTCTGTGTTTCTCTCTCTCTCTCTCTCTCTCTCTCTCTCTCTCTCTCTCTCTCTCTCTCTGCCTGCAGATCAGGTTGTACCTCTTAGCTACTGCTCCAAAGCTGTGCATACCGCTATGCTTCCTGCCATGAAAATAATTGGAATAACCTTCTGAAACTGTAAGTAAGCCCCCAATTAAATACTTTCTTTTGTAGAAGTTGCCTTGGTCGTGGTGTCTCTTCAAAACATTGAATGAGACAGCATTTTAGAAAGGGGCTGCATATTCCCTGAGCTTGTTTCATGAATGTACTATGTTCTCTTACAGAGATGAGGTTATCAGCTATTTCAAAGAATCTCTCAGTGGAGTTGCCCTTTTATTTGGCTGTCTGTCATTCTGGTTAGATATTTTACTCAAGTATCTGGTGATCCTTCTGCCATTCACTTTTTAGTTTTTTAGTTTTTTTGTTTGTTTGTTTTTTGTTTTGTTTTGTTTTTGTTTTTTTGTTTTGTTTTGTTTTTTGAGACAGAGTTTCTCTGTGTAGCTTTTCACCTTTCCTTTAACTCACTTGGTAGCCCAGGCTGGCCTTGAACTCACAGAGATCTGCCTGGCTCTGCCTCCCAAGTGCTGGGATTACAGGCGTGTGCCACCACCGCCCGGCCTGCCAGTCACTTTTGAGAGTAAGATGATACATTCCTGATTAAAAGCTGTGTGAACAAGCGCACAGTAGATGCTTGGCTATTTCCATTGGTTCTACAGAACTATAGTTCTATTTCATTTGAATGTTTCAATGTGCCAGCATTCGGTTATTTTTACTTTTTTATTTTCTTGAATAAATATTTTTTCCATAAGTAACTTCTGATCTCTTATGTATACATATGGAGGAAGGACAGTTTTGACTCTCAGCAATTTGGAAGCTGAAAGGGAAAGGGAGTGGTATTAAATTGTTTAATTTCATCATTTATCTAGTCTTCAACTAAATCAGTTTGTTTGTTTGTTTGTTTGTTTGTTTGTTTGTTTGATATTGGTGTCTCATGTATGCCAGGCTGTTTTCAAACTCACTAAGTCTTGAGGATGACCTTGAATTTCGGATGTTCATGCCTCTACCTCCACAGTGAGACAATATGCCCAGTTTTTTTCAGTACTGGGATTGAACACAGGACTTCATGCATGCTAGGCAAGTGTTCTCTCCTAACTGGACCACATCCCTAATCCAGTCAGTTGCCTATCCTGTGTTCTTGATGACTCCACACTGAATCCCTCTACTTCATATCTTCCTCACAAGTAACCTATTTGAGAGTAAGTTATAGATATGATGAACTATATATACATGCATGGCTTCAAATGCCCCAAGAAGAAAAACATCTTCATCATAAATTCAATATCAATTTCATGCCGCTAACATAATGATCAACTAATAACAACTAATGCCCAATTCATATTAAAGATTCTCAGCTGTCACTAAATGTTATTTTGTTGTTTTTGCCTGTTTGTTTAGATACAAGATCAATAAAAATAGTGAATTTGGATGCCCTCTCTCTTTAGACATTTTAAATCTGTGGAAACCCTGCCAGTTTTTGCTGTTTGTGGAAGGTCCACATTCTACAATGGGCTAATGATTTCCTTATGGTGTCATCACACTTGTTCCTTTATTCCCTGGGCTTCTTGAGATCTGAGGGCAAGTCTGAGGTATCATATAGTTTGTGTTCAGCCTTATTGGCCAGAACACTCTTTGAGTTGATACTATGGAGCTAGGTGTGATGGTGCGTGCCTGTAATTGAAATAGGATCCCTGATGGTGGTACAACTCTTGCATGTTAGAGACACCATTCTGATTTTTAAAACCCAAAATGTAGGCCGCCAACACTTTCTAAAACAGAAACACAGACCTAATCTATCAAAGACCTAGTCCATAGCTCCAGGAAAGTTCCTAAATGCATTAATCTTGCTTTTTTGGCTTCTGTAGTTCTACTTCTCACTAACTGTATTGTGACAACCAGGACATGGTTTTTGTGCATAAAAGAAAGGGGATATAAGGTTCTGGGGCTGTCTAATTTGGGCAAGTTTTCTGTGCAGCTGGCTAGCAATAAAGAATTTATTTTTAGGGTCTGGAGAGATGACTTGGCAGTTAAGAGCACTGTCTGCTCTTCCAGAGGACCCAGGTTCCATTTCCAGCACCCACATGGCAGTTCACACCTATCTGTAACCACAGTTCCAGGGCTTCTGACACCCTCACATAGACAGGCATGCAGGCAAAACACCAACACACATAAAATAAAAATAAAGTGTATAAATTTTTTTTCAAAAAGAGTTTCTTTTCAGCTTTAACAGTGCCTGTGTAGTGGTGGTCTCTGGTGGGTTTAACTTGCAACATGATCTCAGTATTTGGGAGGTGAAGGGAAGATGATCAAGAGTTCAACGTCATCATTGGTATATAGTAACTTCAAGACCAGCCTGGATTATGTAAGACTTTGTCTAAAAATCAAAACAAAATTAAAAAGGGTGATGCTGTGCAGTTATGGAAGGTTAAGAGGCACATGGCATGAGGTCAAGTTGTCTCAGTCTTAGTGCTAAATTCAATGATGTAATTAAGGCAAAGCACAATAGATCTGTGATGAATGAAACACCTCCTTTGAAATATCGGTCTGTCAAGTGATACAGTGAGAGACCACGAATTACATGTTCCTTGGTCACCTATTATCTAGTTAACATAGAATCAATTCTATGAATCAATGATCCTTACATAAGTCAATTTTGGAAGCTGTGGTGGTAAAATGGTAATTTTTTAATTCTCACAGTTCATTTTTATTCATTCACAAGATTCTTCCCTAAAGAAGAGCTCTCCCTTTTTACCATGATTACATGTATATGTGAATGGTTATGGACTCAGAATTTGTTCAATTAACATTAGTTAATTTATCTCCTTGGTAGCCCAGGCTGACCTCAAACGTATGGCAATCCTTCTGCCTCCATCTCTCATGTGCTAGACCACATGCACATGCCACCACTACCAGCTCTACTATTCAATCTTGATGCTTGTTTAGAAGGGTAATAGTGGTGCTTAAAACACTTGCAGGATCTTCTGAAGAACCAGAATTTAATTCTGTTTTACTGTTTGACCTTTCCCCTTAATTACCCACCTGCATCTAATCTTCCTTGTAATTGTGTGATATATTCTTAAAACCTTTTATGGCTTTTCCCCCCTGAAACTCCATAGTTATTGAAGTATATTTTATTTCCACTTCACAGTTGTCTCTTGGTACCCTAATGTGTATGTTAAGATGTGGGCCCCTTATCTTTTCAGTGTACTTTTCCATAAAACCAGCTCTATCAATCATGATAGTGCTCACCAGAGGCAAGGAATTTTCTGTGATTGTGGTTTGGGAAATGTTTTTCTTCTTCCTTCAAAGAGAACAGCAACTTAGCAAGATAATTGAGCTGCAGTAAGAAAACACAGCCTCTAAGTGCTCTGGATGGATTTTGCTCGATTCTTTCCTTCTCACCCTTGATAGTTAGATCTCCTCTCATTCTAGCTGCATGGGTTTTAATGTTCTTTCAATTTGTAATCTGAGAAATTAAGAAACTCTGTTTTCATTGGATCTGATGATGAAAGAATATTATATCCATCTTCAAGTTGAGGATACTGCCTCTTGTCACTCCAGGGAAACTGTTTTATAATAACTTCTTTAGTTTTATAATTGTTGTAGATGCTTAAGTTTTTCACATCTGCTTGGCCTCACAATATTCACAGACTAGGGTTACGTCTGTGTCATTCTTCAGGTGTTGTTCTGAGATGCTTTGTATGATTGATGTCTATTCTAACAGTAGAATGCATCCTGACAGGTAGGGACCAGTTCCATACAACAGTACAACACTGTTGAGATTTTCCAGGCATGGCAGCCTCACATTAATCTTCAGACAAATGCCAGTCCTTGATGACATTGCAGTTATCATTGTTAACTGAGAGATATTGAAACAATTAGGTTTTTTTAATTATTCAGTTTACAAAACTGTATTTTTGGTCTGTGTTATTCCTAAATTTTAGTTACAAAATATTCCACACTTTTATTTTTTTTATATGTAGTTTCATGCTATGTAATTCTGGATGGCATAGAACTCTGTTTATAGCCCAGGCTGGCCTCAGATTGGTAGCAATTCTTCTCTCTCTAATTTCCAGATTCTGGGATTGTAGATGTGTACTACCTACCATGTCTTGTCTTTTACAAATTTTTTCCTTATGAAAAAGTAATGATAGTATTTTCCCTTAATAATATTTTGGTTTTAAATCATTGTATTGCTATGTAATACATACAAGGAGGTATCAGCTCCTTATGCATTGATTTTTAAAATAACTGCAAGCCAGAAATTATATATTGGATGTAATCTACAAAATGTAAATTAAAATATTAATTATATGCCAGGTGGTGGTGGCACATGCCTTTAATCCCAGCACTCAGGAGACAGAGCCAGGCGGATCTCTGTGAGTTCAAGGCCACCCTAGTCTATAGATCGAGATCTAGGACAGCCTCCAAAGCTACACAGAGAAACCCTGTCTCGAAAAACCAAAAAAAAAAAAAAAAAACCCCAAAAATTAATTACGTTCATTTAATATAATATGGGAGATTGAATTAACACTCATTTGTTTTTGTTGTTGTTTGTTTGTTTGAGATCGGATTTCTCCATGAAGCTCTGGCTGTCCTGGATCTCACTCTGTAGACCAGGCTGGCCTCAAACTCATAGAGATCTGTGTGCTTCTGCCTCCTGAGTGCTGGGATTAAAGGCATGCACCACCATGCCTGGCTCATTAAAACTCTTACTTGGTTTTAAAAAAGATATGTAATAACTTGAGGGGGGTGTCTCAGACTATAAAAGACCTGTTGTACAAACATGAGGACCTGCGTTTAGATCCCAAGGACCCAAATAATATCTGGAAAGCTCCATGTTCAGTAAGTGAGAGACTGTCTCATAAAATGGTAGAGAACAGTTGAAGGAGATGCCCAACATCAGCCTCTGGCCTCCACATATGTGCACACTCACCTACACACCTGTGTGTACCCTCACAAACACATACAGATATCACAGAAACACCTCTTAAAAGGAAGATAACAACACTTCTCAAAATTGTAAAATAAGAGGGAGAAAAATAAACTTGTGAAGACTGAAGTCTGGGGACACTGATCTTGTGTCATTTTTCCCAAAGTTAATGTTTACATCTCTTTGCTTGTGAAAATTTTGCCTGAATCTTTTCTCTAGGGATTGAGATCTGAGGTTTGATTTTTATCTTGTATGTTATTTGCTTTGATCTATGATGCTACTCCCAAGAATTCTTCATTTCAACCACACTGTTTCAGCTCTTGTATACTTTTCTCGCTGATGTTGTCCACTTCATGTTCCTTTGGTCACAAAGGTCACCAGGCAGGTCAATAATAACAGGCAGTCTATAATAATCAACTAGATTTTCCTGGCTGTTTTACTGACATACCATTAGGTATTCCTCACTCTACAAGCTCTCTCTGATTGTTTCTAAAGGTCTCCAGGGAGTGGCCCACCTGTGAGTGTTAATGAACCTCGGGGCTCACTATTTAGGGTCCCACTGTGGTCCCTATCACAAGAACAGGTAGCTCATCAGCACTGATGTTCATATCCCTGACTGTGAGATCTGGCCATAGTGCGTGCCATGTTCTCTTACCTTTACAGATAAGAGAAGTAAATACTGTAAAGCTAGAAATAATATTTGGTTATCTATAAATAATAAAATAATGTCCATATAGTTGAAGAATCCAAAATAACTGTCAAAGACTCATCATATTAATTTTAATAAGGAGATATGTCAATTGTGAGACAAGGTGATTGGAGTCTGAGATATAAACAATATACAGTCTCTTTCTCTCATACATAATATTACTGTATAAAATAATATGGTTCCACAATGAAAATCTTGAAAACACTGATAGTTATAAATAAAAGCAATGAATAAATATTAACAGATAGGAGAATGAATACATACTGATTCTGACTACTTTTAGAAGGAAACTAGAAGCCAGCAAGTGTGCTAATGTAATACAATTAAACTAGTGGTGTGGTGGTATTTTGTTTGTGAGATAACAAATAAAGCTTTCCTGAAGATCAGAGTGTGGAGCTAATCCACTAGTTAGCCATAGAGGTCAGGCAGTGGTGCCACACACCTTTAATCCCAGCATTCGGGAAGCAGAGGCAGACAGATCTTTGCGACAGGAACTCACGCCCTTTCAGCTGAGGATTTTGTAGAGGTAAGAACTAGTGGCTGCCTGCTCCACTTCTCTGATCTTTCAGCTTTCACCCTGCTATCTGACTCTAGGTTTCTATTATAAGACCAATTATGGTTTGTGCAACATAGTGGGAAACAAGCATCCAGCAAAAACAGATCAGGTGGAACTTTCATTGTCAAAGGTAACTGTGTTAGCTACTATTCCTGTTGCTGTTAGATAATACTCTTACCAAGTTAATTAAGGGACAAGGGGTTTATCTTGGCTCACCATTTGAGGTTACATTCCATTGTGGCAGAGAAGTCACAGCATCAGAAGCTTGAGGCAGCTACTCCACATTGCATCTATAGTCATGAAGCAAAGAGCACCAATGCTTATGTCCAGCTACTCCTTTTTATATAGAATAAGACTGAAACCCAGGGAATGGTGCCACCCACAGTAGGCTGGTCTTTCCACCTCAATTAACCTACAAGATAATCCCCTGCAGGCATACCCAGAGGCCCATCTTCTGGGTGGTTCTAGATCTCATCAGGTTAACAACTGAGACTAAACATCACATAGTCAATAATAAAAGAAGCAATAAAGAAAAGAGAACAAAGTTTGAATCCAAAAGTCTTTCCATCAATGAAACTATAGTATCATCTTAAAAAAGGAAAGAATAAAGGAAGGAAGGGATGGAGGGAGGGAGAATGGGAAGAAGAGAGGGAGGAAGGCAGGAAGAATTTGACAGTTTTAAGTTAGTTTGTGACTTTGTGTGGTTTCCATTCATAACTATCCTTGCCTGAATGTTTTTGTTATGTCCACTTGTGATCATCCTTGGCTGAATGTTTTTGTTATGCACATTCATAATTATCCTCAGCTGGATGCAGCCCAAGGCCAATAGGTTGGACACACTTAAATTAAGCAAAGGGACATACTGGAGAAATGTGCATAGTAGTCAGAGCAGACCTGAAGATAAGACCCTTCTCTTTCCTGTGTAGTTAGAAGTCACTTCCACTGGTATGACAAATGCCAAGCTAATTCAGTGATTATTTCCCAGCAGATAATTCAGAGACTACACATAATTTTGATTATCACTCCAACAAGATTTTATCTAGCAACAGAATGCTTCTAAATTTTATATTAAGAAAGAACAGGCCAGACTCACAGAACTGACAATACATCAATGTACAGGTCCATTCTTCCAAATGTTAGAGCAGGTTCAATAATATTAAGATGCTCTGCTCCCTGGTCTGCCATAGAATCTCCATGGATCACCAAAACAGAAGGAATTGCTAAACATTGTGGACAAAATCCTCACCATTAGAAAGGAAATGAAGACATTAGAGCACCCCTTAAGTGGCAACTGATACCTAGGTGATAATTTGAGAAAATTATTTAACTCTACCACATCTCAGATTTATGTGTCTTGAAAAAAGAGTTCTAGAACAGAGTGGGTAAACATGACTGAAGTCAATTCTCTAACCTCTTAAGGGAAGATTATTTTCACATGCAACATTCTTTTCATGGTTTAAACTGAAAGTACACTGACTCCAAGCTACATGAGTGTATGTATATATCTGTTCTGCCCCTGTCCCTATTCTTCATTTCCTTTGCTGGCCTCGAACTTACAAAGATCTGTCTGCCTCTGCCTCCTGAGTGCTGGGATTAAAGGTGTGCGCAACCACTGCCCAGCTCTTCCTCATTTCCACCTCTGCAGACCTTGCCCAGCATATTACAAGCTTTTTATAGAATTGGTACAAAACATATAGAGCAACAAGTATAACATAGCATTTTAAAAGCAGATAGTATATTTCAATTTCAAGGAAAACTAATATACATATTATATATATTATACATATTATATATATGAATGTATACATAAACTTGCTTTTATGTATGCAGGTGGGGAAAGGAATTCACTTAGGAAACTACAGATGTTTATTTATGGACAGTGGGATTACGTGAGGACAGTTGTCCTCTTTTTGTTTGCTTTGGTTTTGGTTTTAGTTTTTTAAGAAAATATCTCACATTGCTCAGGCTATGTGGCTGAAGATGATCTTGAGCTATTATTGATCCTCCTGCCTCCACTTCTAGAGTGCTGGGATTATACCAGCACTGAGTGCTTTTACCACCACATTTGAATAAATAGCTAGATTTTTTTTCTTTTTACAATTTTAAAAATTAAATTTGTTTTTGACAATTTTATACATGTACAAAATGCATACTGACCAATCTCATGCTCACCCTCTCCCATTGTCCTACCATCCTTGTTTACTCAGCTCTTCTCTAGAAATCTCAGAAATCTCTTTCTCATATTCATGACTATTAGTTTTGTTTTGTGACCCAGGGCCATCTGAATGACCAGTATTTGGAGATATCTATTGGAGCCTGATGGGCTCAGGAGTAGGTACACAACTGAAGACTCCCCCTTTTTCCAGACTCCATCAATAGATAATAGTTCAGCAGTATGGGGTAAAGCCCATGATCCTTTATCTGATACTCTGCAAGGCTGGTACTGTGCAGGTCCTGTGTAATAAATGTGGTTGCTATGCGCTCATTATCTTAGTCAAGGTTCTAGTGAAGTAAATAGACACTTTAACCATTGTAACTCTTATAAATGAAATAATTAGGGCTTGCTTACAGTTCAGAGGTTTAGTCCATTGTCATCATGCCAGGAAGCATCCTGGCATGCCGGCAGACATGGTACTGGACAGTAGCTGAGAGTTCTACATCTGGATGGGCAAGCAACAGGAATAGAGAGTGACACTGGGCCTGGCTTGAGAATTTGAAACCTCAAAGACCACGCCCAGTGACACATTTCCTCCAACAAGGCCACACTCCAAAAGTGCCACTCCCTATGATTTCAAACCACAACACTCATGATTGCAATAGTGCTTTGCAGACCTTCACTCCATCTTCCCATTCTCATATCTGCTTCTGAATTCAATCCTCACTCCAACACCAAGAGAATCAGAACAAAAATGATCCTCCTATCATGATCTAAACAGTTTTGATCCAATCTTCCAAAGAACTGTTTTAGACAGGCAGAGGGGCATTGTTTTTACCAGAGAGAGTCTGTTTTATCACTGAGCCTGGCCTGTGAAATGAGGAAAATATTACCACTTTTATAGTATCTTTTGAGAAATATACATAATGTGCCTAGCACATTTTTGGCAAGTAATAAAAGATATATACAATAATAACAATAATCTATTATGATGATTATATTGAAAGCCGCTATAAACTTGAGTTTTAATCTAGTACCCTATCTACCAAGATGCCAATGTGACACTAAGGCTGTACATAAGGGCAAGGGTTTTAATAATTTTTAAATTTACTTTAAAATTATATCTGTTCATTTATTTATTTATTTATTTATTTATTTATTTATTTATTTATTGTGTGTATGTGTGGTGCGATGACCTTGAACTTCTAATCCTCCTGCCTCCACCTATTAAGTGCTGAGGTTGTAGGCATGCACCACCATGCTGGATTTATTCAGTGCTGGGAATGAACCCAGTGCCTGATGAATAATAGACAAGCACTCTACCACCTGAACTATATTCCAGGCCCCAAATTTATGTATGCGTGTGTGTGTGTGTGTGTGTGTGTGTGTGTGTGTGTGTGTGTGTGTGTGATGTATGCACAGGGGAGGACATAGGAGGAAGCATCCTATATCTTTTTAGACAGGATTTCTTGCTGAATCTGGAGCTAGTCTGGTGGACAGCAAGCTTCAAGGATACTCTTGCCCTTCTCCTCCATAGTTCTATGGTTATAGTCATGGTCATGCTTTTTTAATGGATCCCTAGGATTCCAACTCAGGTCTTCCTATTTGTACAGCAAGGACTCTTATCCACTGGGCCATTTCTATTGCTCTCCCAGTTTCAACCTTTAGATTTTGAGGGTAGACAAAGTATAGCTTGACAAAGTAGAACTGAGGCTTGTTTTGAGAAATGCTGAAGTCTTCTTTCCATAATGAAAGGCCTTGGGCAGTGGAATTTGCAAACAAATTGAAGAACGACTGTTCAGACATGTGGTGGAAATGGTGACAATGAGAAGCATGAGCCTGAAAGAGTTTATAAGCTCATAAGCATAAGAGCTTCCCATCAGAGGGTTCCTATAGTATACAAAGAGTGCAGAAAAAATTTGAGATGTAAGAATGGAACAGAGCTGGGCATGGTGGTGCACAAAGGTAATCTCATCACATGGCAGGCAGAGACAGGAAGATCTTGAGTTCCAGGCCAGATTGCGCTACATAGCAACACTCGATTTTGAAATTTTGGTGGAGCACAGATACCTCTGTAAGGTACTGATTTCACCTTCAGCAGTGGAGTCCTATCCACATGCTCATGGCCCTGGGTTGCATCCTGGCATTGTAGCAACTGGACATGGTAACAGTGGTGCACATTTGTAATTCTAGTATTCCCAGGACCCAGGAGGCAGGGACATAATCAGAAGTTCAAGATCATCCTTGTCTATATAGGAGTTCAAAGCTATCCTGGGCTACATGAAACCCTTTCATAGAAAATAGGCAACATGAAAGAATGAAGAAGATGATTCACAGAATCAGAGAAGTATTTGAAAATCATATTCCTGACATGGCTCTAATATCTGTGACATATACAAATGATGAGAATAAAATTGACATTGGATTGTTTTTTTTTATCAGATTCATCAAATGCAAGAAGACATCATCCTTACTGAGAGATGTTGGAAGCATTTCCATTTGACATAGAAGCAGAATACTGTGTTTTCCCACAAGAAGGAAAATTCATTCCATATTAATGTATTTAGTGTAATTTCAATGAATATAAATACAGAATATGTTACAGAAATTATCAAACTATTCCTAAAACTTGTATGGCAAAATTGAGGACCCAAAGTAGCAAGCCATTCTTTTATAAGACAACAGGGGAAAATGCAGAGTTTATTGCCATTGTGAGATGTGGGGAGCAGGTAAAGTTCTCAGTGAATGTGTATGGTTGACATGAGCATAGCCCTGTCAGGGGCCCCAGTATCTCAGACCCTTGGGAATGACAAGGCCTTCCCTGGGTCAGAGTGTGGATGCTGACTGTGTATGCAGAAAGCATCAACCACAGCTTCCTCCTGGATAACTGCATCCTAAGACAGTCATCCTTACAGAGACCCCCTGCTGAGCTGAGCTTAACCTCTCTCCTGTTTCAGCAGTATACAATGAAGATGTACACATGCTGAGTTTCAGGGATGCTAGTTCCTCTCCATCTCAATGCATGGGCCACCAGATTCTAGCTTTTCTGTACCTGTGTCTTTTCATCATTTCCCACCCCAGTCAGTTCAATCCCAAAGCTGTGCAGGTCATGGCAATGATTAATTTATGTCAAAAATTGCAATTCCTAAAGAAGAATAAATATTTTTATTTATAATTAGCTTTCTTCTAATTTATTAATCCTTGAAATCTAGGATTTATTTAAATATTAATAACATTCTGCTGAATACTATTACACAGCATGTATAAAACTAATAAATATAATTTATTCACTAAACAGATTGTTTCCCCAAACATTTAAATGTTGATTTTGAACTTAATCAAACACTTCTAAATATTTGATTAGAATTCCTTGAATGTAAAGGAGCTTCTTAAGTGCTCTGAAATCTATCAAAGCTTATTTGCAGTATGATTATTGTAAAGCTAACCAGATGCACACCAGAATGCACATATGTAGGGTATACAAGTAGATTATACAAGTTCTTCTTACCATATATAGTAGGTCCTTTTATACAGTGAGATGATTACTGACTGATGGAAGGTTAACACACCTGTCATCTCATATTTTTACCCATTTATGTAGTAAGAACACTTAAAATCTGTCTTATAAAATCTCAGGATACGGTGAGGTGCTCTATGATCCATGCTCCTGCTATGAAGTCGGCCTCTATATTTATTTTGTACAATCAACTTCATACCCTTTGACTTATGGCTTCCCACTGACCAGTCCCTCCCCTATCTCTGCTAATAACTTTTGAACTTTTTCTATGAGTTCTCCTTTTTACACATGATAATGCAGTATTTTTTCTGTGTCTGTGTTATTTCATCTAACACAAACTCCTGGCATATCCACTGTTTGCAAATGCAAGATTTTCTTCTGATTAATACTCCCATTACATACATAGGTTCATTTATTGATGGATAACTGGTTGATCCC
Source organism: Onychomys torridus (assembly GCF_903995425.1). Classification (NCBI taxonomy): domain Eukaryota; kingdom Metazoa; phylum Chordata; class Mammalia; order Rodentia; family Cricetidae; genus Onychomys; species Onychomys torridus. Next base: position 85,706,924 of record NC_050443.1, read on the forward strand.
ATATTTTGGTTATTGAGAATAATGCCCATAAACAATAGGGTGCCAATATCTGTGTGAGGTATGGACTTTACTTCCTCTGAGTATATAAACCCAGAAGAGAACTCATGTATCCTATAATGGTTTAAGTCTTAATTTTTGAAAATCATATCCTATGATGGTTTAGTCTTGATTTTTTAAAAATATACACAGTGTTTTCCATAATAATCAGACAAATCTGCACACCCACCAGCAATGTCTTAGGGTTGTCTTTTCTCCATATCCTCATCATTTCTTGTCCACTTTAGCTGTCCCAGCATAGACAAGAGTATATAGCTCATTAGATTTATGACCTATATTCTATATACTACTTCATACTTTAGAATTCTCTCTCTCTCTCATTTTTTATTGTTTGTTTTTGACAGAGAGGGTCTTATGTAGCTCAGGCTATCCTCAAACTTGCCATGTAACCAAAGAAGACCTTGAATTTCTGCACATTGTCTTCACCATGCCAATGCTGGAATTTTAGACCCTGTGATGTTATCTCCCATTTATTCAGTGCCTGAAGATGAGTCCAGGGCTGCATGTATCCTTGGCAAACTGTCTACCAACCAAGCTACATCCTCATCTCTAGAACTGTTTCATTTTTATATTCATTTCTTACTGTGCTTGTCTTCAACATGACTTTCAGTAAGATATCTTACTTTCTCACCTTCTAAATTTCTGTTAGCTTTTTCATACAAAAAGAAAGAAAGAAAGAAAGAAAAGCATGTGGGGCCCCGAGTTTGCTAGAGCAGATATCAGCATCCCTGGAGTCAGTCAGACTGAATTTCTCTCCTTACTAAAAACTGTCCTTCTTAGGAGTTTTGCATTTCTAGCCTCTTCTTGATGTTAATTTTTGACCTGTGATGCTTTTGCCAGAAATGATGTGTATGTTTTAGATAGCTAGCATTGTCCCTCTGTTGTCCTGTGTTGTGATGTGTAATATAGATCTATAGATCTATTTTAAGAACTTTGGTTGTGTTCACAAGAAGAAATCTAAGGCATGAAGATACTGCCATTAACTAAAGGGTCCAATAAAAGCTCAGAAACAGGCCCAGGATGGTAAAGAAATGTGACTTTGGTTAGGTGGCATTACTACTCAGCATGGAAATGAATAAGTGATGGACTAGCTTAATCAGGGAAAACTGGGATGCATATAAGACAATGCATTAGTTACCTCAAATTGTGCTTAAAATAACTTCTTTGTCCTTCGACATGTATGTGCAAAGGCATTATTTAGAATTTTTGAGAAAATATAGGAAACCAGGCAATATGAAAAGAGGAAAGAGTTTCTTAACACACACCTCTAAAACAAGCATGAGAGCCACATATCAGCTCAGTGGAGACTTAAAATTCTCCACAGACAAACACCACCAGCATACATGACTGGTGCTGAATGAGCCCTGTTCTGCAGGATGAGAATAGAAGGTGCCTGCCTTCAAGCAGCATTCTGACCTGCTCTTCCAAAGCTCTGCTTGAAATTTCAATGAGTTTGCCTAGTATTTAGTCACAGGAAGTAAATTTTTCAATTTATTTTTTTAAATTTTTGATAAAAGTTATTTCCCCATACAGCACAACTCTGCACAAACTATAAACTCTTATTAAATATACAGATTTTTCACTCTCACCTGGACATTTTCAGAGTTAGATGCTGGGAGAGATCAAGACAGCTCAGTAGCCAGAAGTTTCTCTCCCACCCACATTCTGCAGCCACTTGGTCCCAAGTAAACACAGAGAGGCTTATATTACTTATAAACTGTATAGCCTATGGGTCAAGCTTCTTGCTAGCTAGCTCTTATAACTCAACTCAACCCATTTCTATTAATCTATATATTACCACATGACAGTGTCATTACCAGTCTGCTGGCATCTTGTTGCTCCTTGGATGGTGGGCTGGCATCTCTTGCAACTCTAGCCTTCTTCTCTTTGTATCTCTGTTTGGATTTTGCACCTGATTGTAAGTTTTCTTGCCATAGGCCAAAACAGCTGTATTTATTTTCCAATGAGAGCCACACATATTCACAGCGTACAGAAAGACATCCCACAGCACACCTCTGTCACTTTCATTCTTCCGGATTCCCAGCTGATGTTTGGCTGCTCCTGAATGGAGTAGAGAGAGCAGAAGCTTAGGTGTGGGGTGCACACAAATGCAAAAGTCAGCACTTGTCTGGCAGTTGGACATGTTGGTAGTGCTTCTAGGTACACAGAGGACTAAGCTGACCTTTCCTTCTTCACAGACCTCTCTCTGCACCAGTACATCTGCCAGGAGTTCCTGAGTTACATTTCTTGCCTTGTCATCTGACATGATCACCCTCTAAATTTCAGGCTTCATGAAATAAAATCAACTGACATTCTGTGTCTCTAGGACACAAGTTGGAATGCAAAAATACATGCTATCACAAATGAAGTTCACACTATCACAAAGTACATGCCATCACAAGGTTCTCACTATAACAAAGTACTAACCATCACAAAGAACACAGAACATGCCCTAACAAACGAAGTACATGCTATCACAAAGTCTATGCTATCAGAAAGCTCACACTATTACAAAGTACTCGCTATCACAAACGTCATACTGTCATAAAGTATATGCTATCACAAACAAAAGTACATACTATCACAGTTCATACTATCATACAATACATGCTATCACAAAAAGTATACACTATCACAATCAAATTACCACATGATCACAAACTAAAGTTCATGCTATCACAAATAAAGCACAACCAAGATATCCTTAAATTTTTTCCTACATTCTAGCTCTAAACTTATTGAATGTGACAGCTCTTCTGACCTGGCATGCATGCACAATTGCTGCCAAGATGCAAAACAGCCCATGGAACAATGTTCCTGTGACTAAGATACATAACAATAAGCCAGTGCTGTCAGTAGAAAGAAAATGTCTTCACAAGAGCTAACTGAATAATGGCATTAAGAATCATTTCACTTGCAGCTGATAAGATGTTGTTAAGAACACTTGTTCCCAAGACCCCATGTGATGGCTCACAACATTCTGTAACTCTAGTTCTACAAAATCCTGATGCCCTCTCCTGGACTCAGCACAAGGCACACACATGATACACATACACACATTCAGGTGAAACTAATACACATAAGTTTTGTTTTGTTTTGTTTTGGTTTGGTTTGGTTTGTTTTGGTTTGGTTTTTGGTTTTTCGAGACAGGGTTTCTCTGTGTAGCTTTGTGCCTTTCCTGGCACTCACTCTGTAGCCCAGGCTGGCCTCGAACTCACAGAGATCAGCCTGCCTCTGCCTCCCAAGTGCTGGGATTAAAGGCATGTGCCACCACCACCCAGCACACATAAGGTGTTTTTTTTTTTAACATTTATATTGATCTTCTTGTATCTTAATTACAAAATGATTTTGTATACATTTTAAAAAAATAATTTATTATTTTTTCCACTGTATAATTTTGGCTTCTTCATCAAAAATCAGGTGTTCATAGGTGTGTGGATTTATATGCCAGGGTCTTTGATTCAATTCCATTAATCTACTTGTCTGTTTTTATGCCAAAACCAATAATTAATGTTTTTATTATTGTAGATCTGTAGTAGAGTTTGAAATCAGGGATGGTGATACCTCTGGAAGTTCCTTTACTGTACAGGATTGTTTTAGCTGTCCTGGGGTTTTTTTTGTTGTTGTTGTTGTTGTTGTTTTTACTTATGAAGTTGAGTATTGTTCTTTTGAGGTCTATAAAGATTTGTGTTGAAATTTTAATGGGGATTGCACTGAATCTGTAGACTGCTTTTGGTAAGGTTTCCATCCTTACTATGTTAATCCTCCTGATCCATGAGAGTAATGAAAGAGATGTCTTGATGGGGGCGTACATTTTAGGGTTAGGTAGAAACCTGGTGCAAGGTAAACTCCCATGAATCTAGAAGGACAACCCCAGCTAAGACTCCTAGCAATAGTGGATAGGTAGACTAAACTGGCCATCTCCTTTAATCAGATTGGCGACTACCCTAATTATCATCAGAGAGCCTTCATCCAGTAACTGATAAAAACAGATGCAGAGACAGATGCAGAGATGCACAGCCAAGCACTGGGGCCAATCTCTAGGAATAATGTTGAAGAGAGGGAGGGAGGATTGTAGGAGCCAGAGGGTAAAAGTCATCACAAGAGAACCCACAGAAACAACTAACCTGGATTCATAGGAGCTCACAGACTCTGGCTTGGCAGCTAGGGAGCCTGCATGAGACTCACCTAGGCCCTCTACATATGTATGACAGTTGTATAGCTTGGTCTATTTGTGGGACTCCTAACAGTGGGAGCAGGGCCTGTCCCTAACACTTTAGCTGGCTTTTGGGAACCTATTCCTTATACTGGAATATAATTCCTTCTACAAGGAATATATTTCTTATATTCCTTGACCAGCCTTAATACAAGGGGAGGGGCACAGTCCTACCTCAACTTGATATGACATGCTTTGTTGACACCCATGGGAGGCCTGCCCCTCTCTGAACAGAGACAGGAGTGGATTGGGAGAGGGTGCAGAGGAGAGGTGGGGGAGGGAAGGAGGGGAAACTGTGGTCAGGATATAAAATAAATGAAGAAATTAAATCAATCAAAAAAGAGTAATTATTGAAAACTTCAGTCATAAGCTCTCTTTCTCCCAATCCTTGACCTCCATTACTCTCTCTTACCCCCCAGTTTGCTCATGTAGATCTCATCCATTTCTCTGTCACTGGGAGATCCCTGTGTCTTTCCTAGGGTCCTCTTTACTAGCTAGCCTCCCTGGAGCTGTAAGTTGCAGTCTGGTTATCCTTTGTTTTACATCTAGTATCTACTTATGAGTGAGCACATACCATGTTTGTATTTCTGAGTCTGGGTTACCTCACTCAGGATGATATTTTCTAGTTCCATCCATTTGCCTGCAAACCTCATGATGTCATTGTTTTTCTCAGCTGAGTAGTACTCCATTGTGTGTATGTACCACATTTTATTTATCTGTTCTTCAGTTGAAGGGCATCTAGGTTGTTTCCAGGTTCTGGCCATTACAAATAATGCTGCTATGAACATAGTTGAGCACCTAGCTGCATCAGGAACAGAGTGGGAGAACAAGGAAAGAGATATCATGATAAATGAAGACACCATGGGAATAGGAAGAAGCAGAGTACTAGAGAGGTCCCCAGGAATCCACAAAGATGACTCCACTATAGACTACTGGCAATGGTCAAGAGGGTGCATGAGCTGATCTACTTTGGTGATCCAATGGCCAAACACCCTAACTGTCATGATAGAACCCTCATCCAGTGACTGATGGAAGCAGATGCAGAGATCCACAGCTAAGCCCCAGGCAGAGCTCCAAGAGTCCAATCAATGTGAGATAGGAAGTATTCTAAAAGCAAGAGATGTGGAGACCATGATTGGAAAAAGTACAGAGACAACTAGCCAAAGTAGTGGAAACAATGAACTGTGAACCAATAGCTGAGGAGCCCCCATAATACTGGACTAGGCCCTCTGGATAAGTGAGACAGTTGTTTAGCTTGAACTGTTTAGGGGGCCCCCAGGCAGTGAGACCGGGACCTGTCCTTAGTGCATGAGCTCACTTTTTGGAACCCAGTGCCTATGATGAGACACTTTGCTCAGCCTTGGTGTATGAAGGAGTGGCTTGGACCAACTTCAACTGAATGTACCAGGCTCTGCTGATTCCCCAGGGGAGACCTTGCCTTGAAGGAGGTGGGGATGGGGGGTGAGATGGGGGAAGGCTGGGACGTGGAAGGAGGGAGGACAGGGGAATCTGTGTTTGATATGTAAAACGAATAGAAAATCTCTTAATTAAAAAACATAAAGAAAACTTGAGTCATGAGCCCCATGTGGTAGCTCAAACTGAAATTACAGAACATAAGCAGCAGTAACATGAGACCACAAGTATGTGAGAGCATGGCAACTCAGTGAGTTCAAGGCCAGCGTAGGCCACAAAGCAAGACAAGGTTCAATCCCCCCAATTCAATTACACATAGGAAGGATGCACTGGAAGTAAGAGGCAGCAAAAAGTAACTCTATAGCCAGGCTGGGGAAGTTTCATAATGTCAGAATTATGAACTATAATTAATAAATACCTTAAGATAGCCATGCTAAGGAAAGACTGAAAAACGACAGTGACAGTCACAATCATCTGAGGAAACAAAGACCAAGCAGAAAAGTATACAAGGAAAAGAATGAAAGATCTGTGTCGGGCTGGAAATAGGACTGTGGGATTTTTCCTGGCAGTCCTGTTATGGTTATTTGAAGTTTTAACAAATGTATAATTTGTGTTGCCTTTCTCATTCTCAGTAGATACTTATTTTTAATAAGAGCTTTCTAATTTTAATTTTATATAATTTTTCTTTTTTTGTAGAGGTCTTTCCTTGGACCTAATATTTTATGTATCCTTTTTCCTAAGGAGAAGTTCAAATACTAATTTGATTAAAGTATCAAATATGCTCCACCTATTATTTTGTACAAAGCTCAATGATACAATGTTGTGGAAACTATTGCTACCACAAGTGAGTGATAAAAGTAGTAGATACACAGAGCATTTATTACTGGGTATGGCTATGATACCTGTCATCCCTGCACTGAGAAGGCCAAGTCAGGGGATCACTGTTAAGTCCAAGGCCAGCCTGGGCAGCAGAGTGAGACTTTGTCTCAAAAAGTCCAAACCAGCACCGGGCGGCGGTGGCACACGCCTTTAATCCCAGCACGCGGGAGGCAGAGCCAGGTGGATCTCTATGAGTTTGAGGCCAGCCTGATCTACAGAGCAAGACCCAGGACAGGCACCAAAACTACACAGAGAAACCCTGTCTCAAAAAACAAAACAAAACAAAAAAATGAAACAAAAAGTCTAAACCAGAACCAAATCTACTTACAGTTGTAAAGAGATAAATGTCCAGAAAATCCATATTCTTCAGACCACAAGATTACTTATAATAATTAAAGCTTTTTTCTTTATTGATATACCAGTAATAAAACATAGAAAAATATCCTGTTTTACAGTGTTGTCACAAATTATTTAAGAGTATTTGTTCCCAGGGACAAATAATTCATATACAGTGTCAAAAAGTCTAGTTTGATGTATTTTCATATGGCATAGTCAATGTACAATAGTGACAGGTCTCTTGTTGGCATTTTGCTTGTAGATGAGGTGCCAGAAAAATAAGCATACTGAAGTATTACACATCAGAGTAAAAAGTACTGAATGATTAATCATCAATTTGTCTAACTTGTTTCAAAAACTCTTCTTAAAAACAAAACAATGGGATCATTGCAATGTCTGAATCTTACAAATGCCAAGGAGAAAATGAGTATTGACCCAGTGTACATGATCATCAGTTTCTACCTATATCTCCCATATGGAGGCAGATGTGCCCTCCAGCAGGAGCTGAGGGCTGAGACAATGCATAGATCTGCTACAAAAAATCAGAAACAAGTTCCATGCTTGAACCCCATAAAACCTCTTCTACTCTGTTGATAAAAAATCAATAGGAGAGGGGGCATGTTTTTCTCTTTACGCTTCCTCCCATTTTCTCAAATTCATATAAGCCTCAACTCTTCAAATTAAAGTTTGCTTTGGTGATTTGTTATTTATTCATTCATTTATTTATTTTTGTGGGGCTAAGGGATAGACAGGCACTATTATGGTGAGCAAATGTATGGTGTAGTATGAGAAAGAGAGAGAGAGAGAGAGAGAGAGAGAGAGAGAGAGAGAGAGAGAGAGAGAGAGGCAGAATGGTTCATGTCAGAGGCGTATCTGAGAAGTGAAAGCAGTGAGGAGCAAACTGGCTTGGGTGGCATGAGTGCCACCCAGGGCCATGATGCTGTCTGGGACTGGGTTGCAACAGGAGCCCATGTCTGGGTTCATGGCCCTGATGCAACTTTTATGTCAACAGATCCTGATACCATTGAAGTCTGAGAAAAAAAAGTCTGTACAAAATTGGCCCTGTTCCATTTATAATTAATAGTAAGTCTCTGTAGTCATTTGGGAGCTGGCTGGTGAGTAAAAATATTCCATCTAAACATTGCACCCAATGTCAAGTGCCTACATCCACATAAGGCCTGAGAAAGCTTAAGAAAGAAAGCATGAGCTGGCTGTTTGGAACCTTGGGCTTACACAGGGACACTTTGCTCAGCCTGGTAGGAGGGGACTGAACCTGCCTGTACTGAATCCACCAGGTTTAAATGAATCCCCAGGGGAGTCTTGGCCCTGAAGGAGATGGGAATGGAGGGGAGGGGCTGGGGAGAAGATGGGGGGGGGGGCGGGAGGGGGGGACGACAGGGGAACCCATAGCTGATGTGTAAAACACAAATATAATAAATAAAAAAAGGAAAACGAAAGAAAGAAATGAAAGAGAGAGAGAAAGGAAGGAAGGAAGGAAGGAAGGAAGGAAGGAAGGAAGGAAGAAAGAAAGAAAGAAAGAAAGAAAGAAAGAAAGAAAGAAAGAAAGAAAGAAAGAAAGAATAAAGAAAGAGAAAAAAAGTTCAGAATATGGTGTCAAATGAGGCTTCCTGGTGACTAAGTGAGGTCTCTCAGATAGGCTCAGCATACAGAGAGACTGCTTGCAGGCTGGAGCCAGCCACCAGTGCCATACACTAAGCTGAGCCGAGCAGGCAGCTGACAGCAGTTTAAGATTTGTCTCATGCTATCAGAGAGCACCTACTGATGTTCAGTAGAGACAGATACAGATGGGGGGAAACCTCTAAACAGTTTGCAGTGTATTTAAAAATGTACGTAGGCTTAAGAAAAAAAGAAAGAGGGTATAGACAGTCATAGAAAAAGTAGTTTAAAATAAAGTCAAGTCTTTAAAGAAAGAGCAAAGTAATATAAAGGGGAAAAAGTCATGTAAAGATAGAAAATAGATGGAGAGTCTGGATCCTGTATGTTATTGTATTGACGTTAAATTTTTTGATTGCTGATGAGCAAACAACAGCTGCTGAGAGACACTGGATTATGGAGATTGTTGAATTAAACTGACCTATATATATTTTAAAAGTATCTTGACTTCAAAATGAAAGTCAAAAGATATGTTGTTTTGGGAAAGAGATTGCTCTTTTCTTCCCACAGAAAACGAAAGTCTATGGTTTCTTTCTGGGTTGAAGAAGATCAGATTTGATGGGGGGAAGACCTCCTGAATATCTTGGCTACAGACATGTGGAAGGAAGCCAAAAAAGACTACAGGATATGTGATGTGTAAGGCAATCCCTTGACATGGGAGCAATTCTGAGATGAGATGAGAATGATGAGTCTTGTTGGTTATAGAGTCATCATAACTTCTTATTACATGCCATCCTTTCATATGTTATGGATAGAGATATACATTACAGTTTGGTTATACAGTCCAAATGGATTTATAAAGTTGATAGATGCATTTTGCCTGCTCAAACAAAAAACAAAAAATCATTTTTAACTGATTTGTGCACATCATAATTCCATATTTGTATTAATGCAGATACATATGTTATCTTTAAAAGTTTATACATTTTCAGAGCAAGAGGACCAGACACCAATGAAAACGAAAGGCCCAGGTGATCCAGCCTCTCAGAGGCTTCTGTTGCAGTTTCTTTAAAGCTCTGCATCCAGAACAGCTTCAAGACTGCTTGCTGAGATGGTCCAGCCTCACAGACTACTCTAGCCAGTACCTCAGATAAGTCTTGCACTTTCCTGTGACACAGAGACTGGACAACAAATAATATTGCTAACTCTCACAGGACTTGACCTGTGATAAGACAAAATGGTAGATTATTGAATCTACTTTATGGATTTTGGTTTATTGATACAAATTTATAGTTATTTTTGTTGTACTATATGTATGTTTCTACTTTTGTTTGGAGTACTGTGCTTATTCGGCTAATTTAAAAATGTAATGTATAATTAAAAATACAGCTTATTAGTTAGTCAAGCTTAGTAGTTAGCCATCTATAATAATCAAACTTATAAGTTATATTAGGTATATTTTCAAGGTTAAACAGATATATTTAGAGAGAAAGATGGTCTTCAAACACTTCAAAGACCTTCAGAATATGGCATTTAAAATGTTTTAATAACCTAAGGATTTTCATGACAGTAAGACACGTCTGCTCCTGACAGCACCAATTTACTTCAGAAAAGCTTATGGGCATCAAAGAAACTCCATATGGAGTTTACTTTCTTTGTAACAAAAGCTAGCCAATGGCAAATAAACTGCTCTTGCTTCAGTTGCTCATAGTATACTGTCCAAAGTGGACCAGTAGAACACAAAAGAAAATGACTGCCATACTTTGTCAAGACACAGTAGGTCAGACCTTTAAAATTCCCTACTTTTCAGAAATATCTGTCAGATATACTAGACCTATAGACCAAAGTCGGATGGCCCCACAGTACAAAGAAACTTTGGGTGACTGTCTAGGTAGTCAGATGTCCCTGTCATTAGGTAATATTCCATCCTTCTGGGGTCTTTGGTGGAATTAAAACATGAAATAGTTAGACTTACAGTTTTTCTTAGTTATAATAAAAAGTTAATTAGATATAAAACTTTAAAATCACAAAGATAACATAGATAATATTTTCTCTAAATTTTCCAAATACAAATGGACTGGATACTGTAACTCTAATTCTTATTTGAAAACTGTTTTTGTTGAATATAGTTTTACCAAGCTAAAGTCTAAACTTTTCTTTTAATCAGACAAAAGGGGGAAATGTAGAATAATGTTATACTGTTATATTATTATATGATGCTTATATAATTTATTTAACAAAAATCATTAAGGTGCAGAGAGTTCTCACTGTAGGTCTAAAACTGTTCTCCATATTTCATAGGCACTAGTTACAGAGACACTGTTCTGTTTAGTAGATGTAGCTATATTTATAAGTGCACTGTTGTGTGTGTGTTACACTTCCTGGTTAATCTTCTTTAGAAGGACAGTAAAGCATTCATTGAAGAGTCTTCATTAAGAGAATAATTATGTAGTCTTACAATCTTGCCTTACAAAGGTGTATAGAGCTAGTATCAAACGCAAGTGTTCTCACTTTATAGTGATTCTGTTAAACCTTCCTCCATGATATCTCAAGAGCACAAAACTTAAAGGAAAATATTGATACATTTAACTACTTATATGTAAGTGTATGTAAAAAGCAAATAGGAACAAAGATACATGCATGTGCTGTAGAAGAATGTTTTAGTCAATGATGAGCCGATTCTATGCATTGAATATTAACATTGTTCTGTTAATTCTATTAAAAAAGTATTAGACTATGATTTGTTGAAAGACTCCAACCAGCTCTGAGCCTACCAGGCTCTGGTGATAGCACCAAACCCATGCTCATACAAATGGCTCTGGTTAAATTCAGTGGGCCACACACAAAAATGACAAAGATATTTTCAAGGACCAACATTCATTAATACTAGGTGCTAGACACATGTATGTTTATTTTATTATTCAGTGTTGTTTTCCATATTTTTATGTTCCACAAAATTTAAATTAAAAAAAATTTTAGATTCACAAATTTTGTAAAGAAATTAGCATTTCCTGTGCAAATCGCCACACCTTACTTCTGTAGATACTTCCCCAGAACTATGGTAGATATTTTCATGATACGACATGTTAAAAATATATAACGCACAAGATAAACAAATACAATATTATGTAAAATGTGTGTACTTTAAAACCCAAAATAGGGTTGGGGATTTAGCTCAGTGGTAGTGGCCCTGGGTTTGGTCCTCAGCTCTGGAAAAAAAAAAAAACAAATATTTTATTTAAATGATCATGGAATAATATACAAATTGTCCATAATTCAATTATCACATGTCAATAAATATAAAACTATATAACTCTTTTTTTTTTTTACAGGATCTCACTGTGCAGCCTAGGCTACCCTGAACTTGTGATTCTCCTGCCTCGGCCTTCAGAGTGCTGGGGTTGCATATGCCAACATAGCCAGCTGCATTATCTTTAATAAATGATTACATTATAAAGTAAGTCTATCATTGACACCCTTTCAGATGAGAAAGTCCATTGTCCTCAGTCCTTTAGTTATTACCCATGATGCTTCAGTGGGCAGCCTTATAACTGCATTTTTTCAGTGCTGGAGATTGAACCCAAGGGCTTATACATTGTAGTCAAAAGTTCTACCATTGAGCTGTATCCACAGCTGCAGATTTAACTGTATACTGTTATATAACTATTTCTGTAATGTGTCTTTCTGTGAAAACAGAAATGTCTTAAACTATGTCTACACAGCATTTACTACAGTAGTATTTGCTACATGTGACGATTCAATTCTTAAAATTCTTCATTTGCTAAAGCAACTAAAGAGCCCAATAACTGCGCATTTTAAAGGAAAGAATTTCCTTTACAATCAACCTTTGAAGCCCAGTTGACTCTGCATGAAAGAAAGGACTTAGACTGTCCAAGAGATAACAATGCTAAATCCTCTCTCAGAGGTAAAACTGGAGAGGTATGGGTAGAGAGCTACCTTGGGAGGTACCTTGCCTCTCATGATCCTTATTCAGCTGGACTTCTGCTCATTCATGAGTTACTACTGATGCACTCAGGGTTGTCCTTCCAGTTAACTAAGCAAAATTGTGTTTGATATTCTGATAAAAGTTAAAACTAAACCAAGCCATTGATTAAGAATACTTCTGGTTATTAGAGGCAAAATATTTAATTTTAAAACTTTAAAAGGCTGGGATGCAGACATGAGGATTGGAGTTTGGATCCCCAGGACACATGTAATGTCACTCAGGTGTGAGGGTCACCTATAATCTAACACAGAGGAGTCAGAAACAAGAGATTTCCAGAGCAAGTGGGCCAATGATGAGCTCTGGGTTAAGGTGAGAGACCCTGTCTCAATATATAAAGTGGAGAGCAATTTTAAAAGATATCCAATGTCCACCTCTGGCCTCCGCAGCATGTGCTTTAATATGCACCCACATATATATATATATATGAACATGAATAAATACATGCAATATACTTACGTTACCCACCACACACAAACAACAACAAAACCCCATAAACAACTGGTAGAAGGGGACAAGATGAGGCATAATACAACTGCTGTTTGCTACAGCAGGTGAGTCCTATAAGTGGACAGATGAAACACTTTAATAATTTTTACTTCAGAGGGTTTCATAAAGAAATTGGGTGGCACTAGAAGGAGCAAGAGGCTCTGATGAGCTATAACCACAAAGAGGCAAGGAGACCCTGGGAAAATGTAGTTACAAGAGTGGATCTTGAGGCATAAGAACAGAGGGCTTCTCACCTTTACTTCATGGTTCTCAATCTAATGTATTTTGGGGGGAAAGAGAGATTGGTAGATAATTATATTGATGTTTTTGAATGGTGGAAACCACATGAGACAATTAGCATTCATTGCTACACTTTCTTTCATAAAATGTATTATTTGGTTCAGGTACTAGTATACACAATAACCAGACAATGAACAAGACATTCTGAAGTTCCCACATGGTAGTGATAAAGTACTTGAGGGCAGGAGAGAGACATTTGGACACAGAATTTAATTCTGTGACTAGACATTCTCCCCATATTATGGTGGAAGAAATTCAGCATAATCCACTTATCTTGTTGCAAGACAGAAAAAGACTCCCAAGAAGGTGCTGTGCACATCAAAGATAACACCAGCTTCATCTGTGGTTGGCTTAGCAGTGATGGCATTCTTAGTGAAAGAAATGTGTATCATTAAACTCACACCTGGACTTGGTCCTTTGTGCATGTATTTTTCATAAAATCTCTTCTACCTTAATATTAAGATACTGATCTACATTGAAAATAAGTTGTTTGATTATTAGAAATACATATCTTTGGGCTTAGCCCATAAAGGTGCTTCACACCAAGTCTGACAGGCTGAGCTTGATCACTGGAACCTACACAGTGGAACAAGTGAACTGATCCTGCAAACTGTCATCTGACCTCCACATGTGTGCCATGACACATATACATGTGATAAATAAAAGTAAAATTTTTAAGAAGGATACATTCTCATTTGAACACATGGATATTTCTAAATGTCAACATTTGTATCAGTGCTGTAGCATTCTCACTGAAATTGGGAATGAAACATGGAAGCCTTCTAGGACTTACCTGTACATTAGCAAAATGCAATCACTAAGCTGGAGGGAGTGGCTCCTGTGCCTGTTGGTCACATACTCAGAATGCTGATTTGGGAGGATCAGTGCAGCCCATCAGTTAGAGGGAAATTTGAGTGACAACAGGATCCCATCTCAAGAACAAGCAGACAGACAAAAGACATAATGTAAGCCTTACTGCACAAGACAATGGAAGGAAATGAATATGTATACTAATAAGATCTGAGAGATCTAATAAAGAATAAATGAGTAACTGGTGGCAGAATTGTGGCCTAAATAAAACATCTTCTATGTACCAGTAAGAGCCAATTAGAAGACATTATAGAGAAAAGTCTACTTTATTGTAACACCTAAAATATAACCAATCATTGTGTGCATAGTGAAACTTATGAAATAACTAAACTTTACCAAAACTCATAAATAAATAAGCCAATATTGGTTTTTGTTTGTCTTAAGATTTTTTATTATTATTATGTATATTCATATGTATAATGTGGGTGATGTAAATGTGGAGGTTGGAGGACATGTTTGTTGATTTTGTTCTCTCCTTCAACTTTTGTGATACTTCTTGGAATTGATCTTAAGTCATTAGGCTTTTGCAGCAATTATTTTAATGCATTGTGCCATCTCTCTGGCTCTGCATAGTGTTTTAAGATAGATTTATACAACAAAGAGACCAAAGCAGGGTATGGTAGTTCACACTTGTAATCTAGTGTGGAATGCTGAATAGGGGTCATTGCCACGAGTTCAAGGTCAACCTGCGCTACACAGAGTATCAGGTCAGCCAGGAACACATAGCAAGACCCTGTTTCAAAACAAAATCCGGGTTACTCTTGACCAGGAAGTGTTGACTATAGCTGTAATTCTAACACTTAGGAAACTGAAGAAGAGGAATTGCCAAGAGTTCAAAGCTAGTCTAGGATACCAAGTGAGACCTCACTTGAGAGAGAAAGGGAAAGGAGAGGTTAAATCCTACATCTATGAGTACATTCAGTGTAATTACATTTTCCAATAGAAAGTCCTTTCCAATAGAAAGTCTTTTCAATTTTGCAAAATAATTAGAAAATATTCACGTGAAAATACTAAAACATATTGAGAACAAAGGTTGGCTTGACTTAGCAATACTATTATATGTACTTTACAGTAAAAGCAATAAAAAAAATACATTACTGGTGGATACCAGAAAGGACAATGAAAAGCCTGTAACTCCAGGTTCATAAGTTATATGGGGCTCATGTATTCTGTTGAAGTAATGTCTTTAGTTGGTAGGGATGATAATGGTTATGAAATTAAGACAATTAGCCATTTGAAGAAAAAAAAAGATCTGGTGCTACTACATACAAAAATTAATTCTTGTTAAAACTGAAAAACTAAATTCATTGGTCCACAGTATAGTCTTGAGTGAGGAAGACCTTTCTAAGTTTGTCTTAAGCCTCAGAAAACATAATGGGAAAGACTGGTAAATTTGATTCCTTTTAGAAAATGAAAGTTCTGTACAAAAAATAAACATTGTAAAATGTTGAAAGGTAGAAGGTGAATTGGAAAACTATTTGCAGTAAAATGAAGACAAAGAATCAATATCCCAGATAAATAGAAGGCTTTTAAAAATCAATAAGGAAAATGTTAAATGTTATAATGGAAAAATGGGCAAAATTCTCTAAGGTAAATCAACAAAGATATACAAGGCATATGAAAAGTGTTTTATCTCACAAATAATCAAATAAATGCTGGTAAAACATGGATAGTCTCCTCACTCCCATCCCCACCAAATCGGGAAAGTTTAAGATTACTGATGAACTCAAATGTGTGGTTTGAGGGAAAACAAGCCATCTTATTTAAAACTCTTGAGGGTGTGAAGCAGCCAGATGGCCTCAAAGAATACGTTTGCAATCTGTGTTAAGATGTAAGGGCCACCTTCTGCCTCACACTTGATGGGAATCAACCATCAGGAGTTACATATGCATTGCTACTCTTGAAAATGTGTAAAAAAAAATCTTACTGTCTATCAATAATGGACTGGCAATATAAATTTGATGTATGAAATTCATTTTGCTCTAAAAAACCAGAAAGATCTTGTTGAATAAAAAATGGAAATTTTAGAACACAGGCTGTATAAAATAGAACAGTAGATTTTATGTCTACTTCTAAACAGATAGATGTTTGAAAGCATGTCTACCCTTTCCCCCTAAAAAACATAAAACTAATATAAGAACCATACTTTAAAAGAAATCAAATTATACAGAGGTATGAAAATAGATTGTCAAGCTTCGGTTACTCTTCTAAGCCCCTATAACATATGTTCCACTGGTAGTAATCAAATTGTCAACAATTTGATGATTGCTAAGATCAAAACTTCAACATTTGTATCTACTGTTTCAATAGCATGATGGATATTGAGATATATTGTATTTCAAAATCTATATTGAGCTGAGTATGGTGGTGCATACATATAATCCCAGCCCTCTGGAGGTGGAGGCAGGAAGATCAGACATTCAAGGCCCAGGCTTAGCTGCATAATGAATTCTAGACCAGCCTGGGTTACATGACCAAAGACAAAAGTTGTTCTAATTTCAAGTATTTTATATTTCATGGAGGTATTGCTTCCATGTACAAAAATGCACCTACCATAGTTGTATATCTCTATGACTTTCCACACACTGAACAAATTCGGACAGCTAGTTCCAAGGTTAAATAATAACAGAGTAATCTAGGACTAGCATCCCAGATGGCCTTGTTGTACTTTCAAGTCTCTGCTCTAGTCACTGTGGCAGGGACTGAGACACAGCTCCACACCATTACCCCAAAAAGCCTGAGGAGTTCTACTAATTCTTTAGGAACCTCTACTCAGGTAAAACCAGTTCCTTGGCTTCAATGTAGTATTGTGTTTATCTAAGTTGTTCTATTATCAATAAAGACTCAGAAGTCAGACATTGGGGTGAATACTTGACAGATCAAATACTTGGTGGAGGAGTGACCAGCTGACCTTCTCTCCATGCTTTCTAGACAAAAAGGAAGTCCAAAACACCCACAAATCTCCAAGTCCCTCTCTATTCCTTCCTGTGACTCTCCATCCACATCCTGGGTCCTCTGTATATGCTATGATTAATTCTTGTCAACTAGTCGATGGCTCCACCCCTTGATTCAATGTTAATTTTATTAACACAGACTCGGGGTATCACAGTGCAATCAAATATCCCACTGCAACAATGTAGTTAAGAATTTGGGGACAAGCCAGTGTGAAACAGAGTCGGAGTTTGTTAAAAACCTGTTTTTGCATATGCATGTTTGAGTTTGTGTACACATGAGCATGTTCATTGTGTGGTTGCATGTGTGTGGAGACTAAAGGTTGGCATTGAGCATCATCCTCAATCACTCGTCATCTTATATACTGAGGTAAGGTCTCTCATTGAACAAGGAGCTTGATGTTTTGGCTGCTCTGGCTATCCTTGCTCCAGAGATTCCCTGTCTCCACTTCCTATGTAGTACTTGGAAAGAAAGACACACCCAAGGGTAAAGGTGTGGGCATTTCTAAGGGTGGGTTGCTCATAAGCAACTGAACAATGGCTGTGTATTATTTTGGTAGCTCTCAAATTGCATCTCAAAGGGCTGCTAAGAAATCCTTTCTTTTTTCCTTCTCGTTCTTTTTCAATAGATGAGATTATAAAGTGGCTTCAGAAGTGCCATGGATGATGTTACAATCTGATAAAATAAACCCAGGAGCCACTAGGATTTAACAAGGTGAATAGAATATGTCTTTTTACTGTAAAGTAAGATGAGAATCTTAGATATTGTAGGTTTACACTTGAGAAAGGCCTTAAGCAAATGTTATCAATTGAATTATAATTCTGGATTCTTAGCTGGTGAGAATCTTCAGCCAGACGTCTGTGTGAGAGGTCCTTCACATGCCCCCATGATCTTCCCTTCATTTCTATCCTGCCTTACTCTGACTGCAGACTTCCAACAAGAATGATTATTTTGGTCAGCTTTGTGTCTTAAAAAATGGAATGACCACCACAATATTTAAGGATGTCACTTTTTGTGTCTGGCTTTTTTATTTTATTTTTATTTTTATTTTTTAAGGAGCATATACCTAAGATAGTCCATCCTGCTACATGCAGTTGGACATCATTTCTTGTCAATGCTGTCTAGTGTTTTATTGTGTGACCATATCTCAGCATGCGCATCCAATGACTTTTGGAAAGCTTTGGAGTGGTTTCTAAATTGCAAGTGTTTTTGTTGTTGTTGTTATAATTGTTTTGTTTATTTCTTTGTGAGTACCAGGGATTGAATGCAGGGCCTCACCTCTGCTAAGCAAAAACTACACCATCAAGAGGGATACCTCAGCCTAGAAATTATAGCTTTTGTGAACAATGCTACTGTGAACATTCTTGTGCATGACTTTGGAGAATAATACATATGCTTTTCTGTTGACTATTCAACAAAGAATGGACTTGCTAGGTTATAGAGTCTAATTACATTCAGTTTTTATACATGTCAAAGACATTTTCCAAAGACAATTTGTATGCTTCTTGTGATGATTAACTTTACAAAGAAGCTTTGCATGGCCACAGTATCTAGGTATTTAGTCAAATGCTGTTTCAGACGATTCTGAGAAAGTATTTAAAGATGATATTAACATTTAAATCAGTAGACTCTGAGTAAAGCTGATTTTACATAAAAGTGTGGGCTGCCTGGCAGTGGGGAAAGTTCTGACCACACATTGCCTTCAGGCTTGAATTACATGAGGGTTATTTGTGGTCAACTTGACAGGTGCTAGAATCACCTAGGAGATAAACCTCCGAGTAAACGTATGAGAGAGTTTCTAGACCAGGTTGATTCCCTGAATGTGACATCATCACATGGGCTGGGGTCCTAGATGGAATAAAATGGAGAAAACACATCATCTTTGATCTGTCTCCTGACTACAGATGCAATGTGATCAGTTATTATACACTCTTGCTGCCGTGACTTTGCCACCATGATGGGCTGAGCCTTCAAACTGTGAACCAAAATAAATCCTTCTTTCCTCAAATGCTTTTGTCATATCAAAGGGAAAAGTAATGAATGTAAATACAACTCCGTCCTGTATCTACAGCCTGCTGGATCACTCAGCAAACTAGTTCCCACAGCTGCAATGAGTTCCTCAAAATAAATCTCTGTCTATGGTTCCGTTTCTGGAGAGCCCCTGCTTAGTACCCTCATCGGGCAGTATTTGAGAATTACTGTTCCTCCTCACGTCTCTAAACCCTAGATTTTCTGTCTCTCGTTTTTTGTAGTCTGATGGGTTCAGAGCCACATTCTTGAGCAACATCCTGGGACTGACATAAGACGTTTGGCTTTAAGAAGTCTAGTGCTTTACAAACTGCATAGTCCCCAGTTTGTGTTCATAGCTTGTTTTATTTAACTACATCCTATTAACAGACATTTGGATCATCTCAGTTTTTCATGGCTATAAATAAGTGCAATGAAGAAATGGCACAGGGATGTTTCAAAATACAGTGTTTCTTCAGTCTATATTCCTGGATCTGAAATGTGGGGTCCTAAACACATATTTTAAATGATGGCCAACATTTTCAAAGTGTCTATATATGTACGAGTGCATGTGCTCACCATGCCAAGCAGAGATACCCACTCTCTATTCCATTGCCAGGAAAGATGTATTTTGAAAATCTCTCTGGTTTTCATTTCATTTGCATCTCTTTATCTGCCCGGTGGAATTTAAAATTTCATATTAGTCATGTATATTTTATTTTCTGTTTGTATCTACTTTTACTATTGAATTAGTCTCTTCTGAATCATATGTGGCTGTTCCTTAGGCACTGCAGATATTATGTAGAATAATTTATGATGCGAATACCCTTCCAGGTTTTTGTACATTTAGGAGGCAATAGCGTATGCTGCTTAAGTGAGTAGCCCTGGAACCAGAGTTCAGTTGTTTTACATGTATTTTGCTTGTCACGAAAATCTCACAAGATGGATCTCACTAAGTGGCTCCATCTGACCTTCAACTCCAGGCTTTCTGAATAGCTGAGAGTACAGGAATGAACTGTAAGTTTGGGTAACCTTGGTGAAATTGTGTAAACTCTCAAAACCTGTTTCCACAGTGGTAAGTGAAGACAACAATAATCTTCCTCCTTCACCCTGGGGAGCTGGTGTGTGGATAATTGTGAGAACTGTCACGTGTCAAACCCCACCCTCTGTCGGGTGGAGTGCGTTCTTACTGTTTCCATTTATCCTGTAGCTTTGATTGCTTCAGCAGTTGACTTGCATCTTCTTTATGAGCTCCCAATCTTTTTTTCATGAATTTTTTTCTTTATTAAGAAATTTTCTACTCACTCCACATACCATCTACAGATCCCTTCTCCACCCTCCCCCACTCCCCCCCAGCCCTCTTTCCCCACATCCCCCAAATCAAGGTCTCCCATGGGGAGTCAGCAGAGCCCAGCACACTGAGCCTAGGCAGGTCCAAGCTCCTTCCCACTGCACCAAGGCTGTGCAAGGCGTCACACCGCAGGCACCAGATTTCCAGAAGCCTGCCCATAGACCAGGGACATATCCCGATCCCCCTGCTTAGGTGCCCCCCAAACAGTTCGAGCCAAACAACTGTTTTCTGTATCCAGAGGGCCTAGTCCAGTCCTAAGGGGGCTCCACAGCCACCAGTCCAGTTTATGGGCTTTCTCTAGTATGGCCGGTTATCTCCACACATCCTCCCATCATGCTCTCCACGTCCCTCGCCTACAGAATCCCTCCTCTCTCTCATTAATTTGATTCCTGGAGCTCAGCCTGGTGCCTGACCATGGATCTCTGCATCTGCCTCCATCAGTCACTCCATCAGACAAAGGATGAGCTCCCAATCTTATGTCATCCTCTGAGGTATTAAAATATCACTCTTTAATCCCTCCTAGCCTTAGTATAACTGCAGATTTTTCTTTTGGACTGTCAAGCCATTTAAGATTCATATTTCATATCCTATAGAGCCTCACCTTCATTTTCTCCAAAACAGAGAGACAGTCGGAGCTACTTTTTAAGTCATTTCTTCGTGGACTTTAAATGTCACTGTTTTATTAGTAAAATAATATTTGCACTCAGACCCATTTCTTAGCACCCTTTCTGTCCCTATTGATCTGTCCTTTTTTCACATCAGCATCTCAGTATTCAAAGTTGATGGAGATTTTCACATCTTCTGGGTAAGGCTCCTGTCATTTTCACTCTTTACAACAGGTCCTTATTACTGCAGACTAGTGCCCTCAAATGAAGTGTGGACTCAGCTGGCTTAATCAACCTCCTGGGGCATGACCCTTGCTTCCTTCTTTGTTTATCTTAGCTCCTTTTGATCTGTTAATCTCTCATTGATGTTTTGATTCAAAGAATGTTTGTCCTCTAAATTCTGTGAGGATACAGGGAGGGGTTTAGTTTCAAGTTTTCTTTTTTTGCAATTCCCATGCATGTGACCCTCTTTCTCTCATATCCAATCCTAACATCAGAGCTGTCAAATGCAGCTTCCCAGGTTGTCTAGTATACAATTTTGGGGGTCACCTTTTACATACATAAATACAATGCACATCTTGCAAAACCATTATATATCAGGTCTAATCTGTTGTCTAGGATCTTCAATTTGCTGAAGAATAGTGTGTTTTGACTCTTCTCAATGCCAATCCAAAGTTAATTGAAAACAGAATGATTCATGTCAGTTTGTATCCTATTTCTGGTCATTGTGGGGGGCCAGAGGTAAGAGTCAGAGCAACTAGTAAACTGAGGCAAACCTCATTCTGAACAGTTGTGTCAAAGTACTGAGGTTAAGGCTTCAAATATGTCTATGTTCTCTTTTTCTAAGCACACACCTATTCCATGTTGTTCATACCCCAAAGCAGTTAGATATGGCCATATGACAAGGGGGTGTGAGCTCAATCATATGTGTCCTTTCCCAGATGAAGTAGGTAGGGATGAGAAAAGCTTCTACTTTAGAATAATGGCTGTATTTGGTCTCTGGCCTGAGTTTCTGCACACAGCTCTGAGGAACAGTGAAATAGCTCAGGGGAGTAAAAGCATTTGCCCCCAAGCCTGAGAACCTTGAGCTTGATCCTCAGAACTTGTACGTCTGAAGGAGAGACATAACTCCAACAAGTTATCTTCTAACCACCACATGCATACAGTGCTCCCCCCACGAATACATATATGAATACATATATGCATGTAAAACCTTAGAATTTTCTCACTTAAAGGCCTGTCTCTTCTCTGATAATGGGGTAACCAGGATGAGAGGACCCTGCATGGACGGCTTTGGGACAGGTGCAGTTTGGCCAAACTAAGGAACTGGAGTTGGAGCCCATCATGGGGCCGCAGGGAGGGCATAGGAAGTAAGGGACTGTGCTGGTCTCCAATAGCCAATAAGCTCACCTCAGAGCCTCCATCAACATCCCTAAGGACAGTATTCAGGAACCCTCTACTTGGAGAGTGACGTGAAAGACACACCCCTACTCCCCACCCTGCCCTAACCTCTGCATCCCTTCCTTTGTCTGTTCCTAAGTCATGGATGAGTGCTAGGTAATGAAGCCCCTTCCTGAACTCTGTGACAGGATCCAGTGAATTGCCAAACCTGAAGGAGGTGTGGAAATCTCTGACTTATAGCCAGGCAGTCAGAGGTGTAGGTGGCAAGCCACAACTCTCACATGGAGTCTGAAGTGAGGTCAGTTGTCTGGGTTGTCCTGTGGGCCCATGCTAGGGCCTTGAAAAGATACCACATCTGCCCATTGTCCACCTTCAGGATGAATGCCAAGGACTAAAGTCTAGAAGAAGGTGAAACCAGAAGCTCTGGGGGCCTGTGACCATAAATTATTGATAGATGACAGTTACCTACCAGGAACATTTGCCTTGGATTTTTAATGTGAGGAAGAAATTCCTTTTTATTGGGTTAAATTATTCAGCTTGAGGATTTGCTTGCTATAGAATATGTTTCAGAATAAAATGTAGAATGAGTTAATCAAACTAATGTGTGCCATGGCTAGGCAGCTAGCCAAGCAGTAGTAAACTTTCAGGTCTTTGAGGATGAGCTCCTCATTCATGGTGAGCCTTGGATTTCACCTCCTGTATCCTTGGTAACACAGTGATTTGAAGAAAGAGAACGTATCACAGTTGCCTTCCTTAGTATTTGCAAAACCATGCCAAAGGAGGGAACTAGTGCCACAACTCCCCTTCTTAAGGTTTAAAATACTGTCAGGAAGGGAGGAAGGGGGAGGTAGCAAGTTTCCATGAGACCCATTACATGAAGGATATTTTGTCCTGTTAACACATGACTGTTTTAGCTTGGCATGGCAATGCATACATGTAGTCCCAGCAGTCAGGTGGCAGAGGCAGGAAGATAGTTGCAAGTTTGGGTTCAGTCTGGTACAGAAAATTCCAAGCTAGCCTTCCTTTCTTTAGCTCCTTTCTATCTGGACAACTAAATAATTTTTAGTTAAAAAGAAAATGAGATCTGAGTTGTACCCCTGGCCCTGGAAAAATATGTGACAGTCTAAGCCATTCAAAATTTGCAAGGATATAAAGATATACTATTGTCACCTCCATTAAGAGTTAATCCAATGGGCCTATTGATCACCCGGAAGGGGGGCCCTTCTTAAAAAGTTAGAACTTCAAGAAACATGATCCACATGAGGACATCTTAAGAATATGGGAAGAATAACTACTGCCGTGATGAGCTATGCGCTTGTAGACTCCAGAAGCCCATCTCAATGCAATCAGACCCCCACTATGCCTGCACTGTTTCTGAATTCTAAATAAGAAGAAATAGCTTTGTATTTTCTCTCTCTCTCTCTACCTCCCCCTTTTCAGACATGGGTCAAATCTTAAAGCTGCTTGCCCTGTACTCTCTCTGGACATGGTTGCTTACCTTCTAAAAAGTGCCCTCACCTCTGTTATCACAAGCAGCTACTCACAGACACCCATTGCTGAAACTATTTATTCTGCTGACCTCTGTCTCGGAAAGCACAAATTTCTCTGTCTCTCCCTCTTCCAGAGATCTCTCGCTTTCCAGCCTTGTGCCTTTCTCCACATCTAATAAAATTATCCTAAAGTTTCCATATGAACCCATTTCAAATTCTTTTATTTGCAACACTAAGAACCGGAAAAGGGAATTCCATATTTCCCAGTAGCAGCATGACTCCCTCCTCCTGTTGTTACTCATGAATAACCTTGAAGAAATCCTTCAAGAGTCATCATAATCCCTTTGGAGGGTAGACTCTCAGAGCCCTCCCAGCAAACCCATCTGTTAAAGGTTCCATCTATCTCCCTGTACTGCCACATTGAAGGCCAGCCAAACTCCCAGCACACAAACATCAAGGAGACACATTTAAACTATATTCAAAGTATAAAAGATGGTGTTTATATTATCTTAATCAAATCAATGCTCTCTATTAAATATAATGAACTGTGGGTCTGAGCCATGATATCCTTTAGCATTCCTGATAAAAATGGCATATTTTCTAAGTCATATCATTCAAGTTTGATCATGACAAGACACCAGATGTACCAAAGCAAACAGACATACTGCACAATAACTTGTCTGTCATCTTTGAAAGGCATGAACTCCCAAGATGGTGGGGCTGTTTCAATATAAAGGAGAAAAAAAGAAGGGTGGTTCCTATAGTTAGTTATATTCTTGAAATTTGAAGGGAGATCCTTCTGTTGTAAGGGACATTACTGGGCCGAACTAGGGCACCTGACAGGGGATAAGCCCAGAAAACAAAGAGGAGCTATGCTAAAATTCCTAGTAGAGGTTAGTTTAGCTATCAGACTCAGGTATCAGTTAACTGAAGTTGGCTGAGCAGAACATTTAAAACAAAAGAAACTGCTAAGGAAAGATCTGTGAGATAATGTTCTTTAATTGTGAGCCTAAGAGCTTCCTATGGAGCCATGGAGAATCTCCATGCTTCAGGGGAGTGTCCTAGTATTTGTTTATCTGCACATGCCAAGGGTGGAGGTCAGAGGACAATATACCTTGTAGATTTAGGAGATTGAACTCAGGTCCATTGGCTTGGCAGCAAGTATCTTTATCCACTGAGCCACCTTGCTGGTCTTTTTTCTTCCTTTAGGATATGTTTATTCAGATCATTTACTTGATTTTAAGTTGAGTTGTTTGTTCGTTCGCTGTTAAGATGTTTGAATTCCATAGATATTTTATTATCTCCTATTCAGATGCAGAGCTTACACTGTTCCCTCCCAATCTGTGTTTTGTCTCAGCTATGGAGGTTGTTTTGTTGGCTGTACAGAAGCACTTTAGTTTGATGTAATCTTGCTTGTCTATTTTGGGGTTTGATGCCCTTGCTTTTTGGGTCTTATCCAAGAAATCCCATACCAATGTCCTGAAGCATCTTTGCTATGTTTATTTGTCTCATTTCATGGTTTCAGGTCTTACATTTATTTGAGTCTTTGATCCATTGGAATTGATTTTTGTAACTGAGAGATTGGTGTCCCATTTCCTTGCTCTGTATAAGTATAGCTAGAATTCCCACCTGTGCTTATTTTTAAAACCCAGACTTTAGCCACTGAGATAAAGGTGGGAGAGCAGTAAGCACATCTCAGAACATCTGGTGTTCACACTGACAGAAGTGTGAAGTCAGATTGTCAGAGCCCTGGCAGATGTAGTAGAATTTGTATTATCTGTCTCATTGCATTACATTGTAGTTTTGTAAACATTTCTGTCATACAAACCAAAGATATTATATTACTTCATGTTATTAATAAATGTTTATCATGTATTTTAGTTTATGTGCATAGCACATATTTTATTTATTTTGACAATTAGAATTATTAAGCATTATCAATCATTTAAAAATATTACAAATATATTTAGTCATGAGAAGTGAAAGATAAATATTGCAATGTATTGTTGTAAACACAGTGAACTCTGTGAGTAGGACACAGAATTATCTGTTAAGGAAACAAATATGTTTCCTGCCATCTGTATGGATAAATGGAAGAATTATAAAGTGAAATCACTGAAAGAGAAATGAAAATCGAAGTTCCTCATAGGGACTGAGGAGAGAAATATAATTTTCAGCTGTATAAGTGCTTCCTTCAAATTGGAGAGATTTTTAAGTATGCACCTCACAATTCTGCTTGAACTAAAATTAGTATTAGCAATTCCATGTTGTTTATAATATAGCTATGGGCATGAATTACCAGGACACAAAATAAGAAACTTGTTTAGCAACTTGTTAGTTGCCTGCATGGTATAAACACCACAACCTCCATCCAGTTGTGTTGGTATGTTCATGCCATGACACCCATTTGATACTAAAGCATGTGTTTGTTTACATGCAGCATAGTGGCCACACACACACACACACACACACACACACACACACACACACACACACACTTATAACAGCCCAAATTGTATCAATGCATATGTACTATTGCAGTCCACTATCACCGGAATGCCCCCATGGATCAATCAGTGTGATGTGACCACCAATAGACTGATTCAGGACCATGGTTCAGGACCATGCAGGACCAGAGAGCATCAACCTGACATATCCTGACAGTCTCCCATCTGCTGCATAGTATATCAGACGACATCTACAATGACAACCATCTGTGCTGGTCCAGGATCTAGGAGACCAGATGCTCTCTGACAATCATCTCCATGCACTGTAACTGCTCAGTATCTGCTAAGACAACCTTACATGAACCATAGCAGGTAGATTGCTATGAACAGAGAGGTATTTTATATTACTCTGCATCTACCCAGCATCCCAGTAGATACTAAACATCTTATCAGGACAGAATGAAAAATAAAGGCCCAGACTATGTCAGTTTGCTTGTATTCTAACAGTCTAGAACCCTGCATACTCCTTCACAGCCATTAAATACTAAATTCTATGACAAACCAACATAAGCCATTCTGTGTGCACAATGACAAATATGAACAGTGACTGCCCAATATGTGGAAGCTTGCTTGTACCAAGACAGTCTGTGTGTACATTTTATCTGTATCAAGCCCTTTCTTCTAGGGATGCTGTGAAGTGTGGTGTACGTATGCATGTGTATTCCCCTCATCTTGGTCTCAGAGACATTTATGTCAGTGCACTGTGGTATGTTTTGTTTGCTTGCTTTCTGCTCCTGTTTCCTTCAAGTAGTTATGTCTTGTTACCACCATTCCCCTTCCTCACTGAAGAAGGCTGCAACATCCTACTGGCCAGCAATGACTTAAATTCTAAAATTACAAACAACTCCCAAAACCAACCATAAACCCACAAAGATGAAATACGAAAAAGTAAATAAGCAAAACCACTTTAGGAATTATCAGGTTTTACAGTTTAGCTTCTTTTCCTCTCCTCTGGCTGTTCACAGTCATTACACACACACACACACACACACACACACACACACACACACACACACACACACAAATAAATAGTGAAAAGTAAACAAAACTTCCTGGTAGAGAATCCGCTTACGCTCACTGTCCTCAGCTCCCATAGTTCAAGTCTACTTCCCAGCTCCTTTGTGTGTTCCACCTTTCTGTCATCCAGGAATAAAGCCCTGAGATTCCTGTCTTCTGTCCTTCAGGGATGAGAGTCCTCATGGTTTCCACTCATTCTTGTCTTCATTACCTATTATGTCTGGATGTCTGACAGTCAGAAAAATGGCATGTCAGAAAAAAATAGATCTCATGTTAAATATATGGCCACATGTGTGCTGTGTTAAAAGTATGTTAGTCTAGCATAATTCTTTATAATGTTGGAGGTATGTCACAATACAGTCCCCTGTAGCCCAAGCTGGCCTCAAAGTTGGTATGTAGATAGGTTGGCCTTGAACTACTGCTTCTCCTGGATGGCCAGCACACTATCTTCTAATAAGAGGAACATATCTCAGCTCCCAGGTTCAAATGGGAAATTTTCTTTACCCAAACCAAGTAGTAGTCTAAGGACAGATATGATTTTCAGTAATTTCTTACTTTTTAATTTTTTTACATTTTTGAAATAGCTCAGACAGGGCTTGAACTCAGTCCTCAGCCTCCACTTCCTGAGTGCTGAGAGGGCAGATTGTGTCACCCATGTGGCTACTGGCTTTATTATTATTCTTTACCATTGACACTGGGAACTGAACCAGGCAGTGTTATTTTTAGCACTGACACCACTCAGTACCTCCCTATCTGGTTTGATTTTGTTTTGTTTTGTTTTTCAACTTAATTTGAGACATGGTCTCACTAAATGATCCAGGTTGGTCTTAAAGTCACTCTTTAAGGCTCAGGCAGGCCTGGAATTTACCATCTTCCTACAACTTCCCAAGAAACTGTAATTACAGGCATGGTGCCATCATGCCCAGCTTTTATTAAATTTGAATAAGAGGAAACTGAGTAATCATGCCTACTCCAAATCTTTAGGGTTGGGTTTTTTCCCCCTAAACTTTCTACCCTTTAGAAGACATTATTATTTACAAGTATTTTGTATAAACATCATTTTCTTAAATGTAATGAAAGAAAACTCTGCATATTATACTCAAGGGTTCATATTTTAATGAGATCCAGACCCTATAAGGACTTTCGACTTTCTGAATTTGCAACCCATCACTTTCCTGCTTGAATGGAGGTCATAAACTACTTTGGAACCAAGAATCATTTTGAATTCTTGGTCTGCCAGCCTCCACCTCCTGATTGCTGGAATCACAGGCATGTGCTACTAGAGGTCAAATCTGGGGCTTCCTATATGCCAGGCAAGCATTCTGCTCACTGAGCTACAGCCCTGGCCTGGTTTCTATATTTGTAACAAAGAAACTGATATGCTCTTCGAGCATGCTAAGAGGGAAATGAGATAGCTCATTGTCTTCAGTATTTACCTGTTACATGCCAGTTACTGTGCCTGGGGATGTGCCGATGAGCAAAGTAAGAGAGATTCCTACCACCAAGAAACTGGTGGTTCTAGCAAATAGCAGCAGTCACAGCACAGCACAATGTGATGGAGATGTGGGGCAGGGTAAGAGACTGAGATCTGGAGTGAATGTGCGGGAGCAGTCTCTGAGAAAATGACATTTCAGCAATCAGAAAGCTGCACCAGGCTGAATCAGGCAACATCTGGGGAATGCACAGCTAGTACAATAATACTGATGGGACTTTTCAGTTTGTTCAAGGAATGACAAGGAGGCCAGTGTGTGGCTGGAACTGAATGAGTCGGAAGACCAAAGATACAATCAGAGGGTGGCTGATGCCCAGGCCACCTGGGATAGGATTGGTCATGGAAACAATCATAGCTTTACTTGCAATGGGATGAAATAGCACAAGGGTAGTTTTGAGTAGAGAAGGGCATGATCTCATTTCAATTCCAGAAGATTTTCTGTCTTGGCTAGAATTAAGAATAAGTAGTAGAGAGAAGCAGGTGGTACCACAGAGATCATTTAGAAAACATCCAGGTAGGCAATAGTCATAAAAGCTAATGTGAAGGAAGAGACTTTTCCTGTTCTAGAACTATATAGAATGTGGATATGGTAAGATTTCTTTGTAGATTGGTTTGAAATGTGAGAGAGGATTGTTTTTGACTGCAGTGTTTTTTATTTGAGCTACAGATGGAAAGGATGCCAGTGGCTGTGATGGTCTTTGTACATGTAGGGCAGGTGGGACTGTACAAGGAGCTCTAGCTTGGGTATGGTCAATTTCAGATGCTAATTTATCATTTGAGTACAGATATTTTAAAATTAAATGAGTCAGGAATTCTGGCAAGAGGTCTGAGCTAGAGACATAAAATTTAGAATTGTTCTTCTATGGATGGCATTTAAAGCCACAAAAGAGGTCTTAAAGGAACTGAGCATAAACAGAGAAAAGAATTCCAAAATCCATAGGCTGAGTGCCCCCCCCACCCCCGACCCACCTCAACTCAGAAATCAGGAGAGAGGAAAGATACTGAGGGATATCTGTGGGGACAGGGAGAAACTAGGAGAGAAGAAATGGCTATTGGAAACTAAGTCTTCAATACTACTGATTAGCCAAGTAACATGAGGGTGTAGAATTAAATATTGGCTCAAAGGAATTTAAATATAGGATTCAGTATTGGGTTAGTTATTGGAGTTCACAATTCTAAGGTCATTATTGGTCTGAAAAAGAATAGTTTTGGTCGTGTGGTTGGGCAATGTCTGACTGAGTCTGAAACACAATGGAAAGGAGAAAACCACCTGCATGCAGAAAAGTATGGAGAACATCTTCAGGAAGTTTCATGCAGGGAGCAGAAAGTGCATAGTAACTGGACACGGAAGTTGGCTTATGTAAGGTTTTGTTTTTCATCTTAGTAGGAAAGCAGTGTGGTGTGTTCATAGGCTGATGAAGAGGCTGCTTTTTCAAGATAGAGAGTTAAGAATTATTGTCCTTGAAGACAGCAAGGGGAGGAATCAAGCACATGAGAATTGCCCTAAGACCCCTGGGCCAGCCTCCCCACAGCAGATTATTCGCAACTCTTCCCCATTCATAGCCAGCAATATCATAGGAGTAGCTTGGAACAGGCCAAGCTGGCACCATTTATACCATCTACATCATGAAAGATGATAATCTGAACTTGTGTTCCTTTTTTTAACCCCAGAAAAGAAGAGTATGAAATACTTAGAAGTAGTCACAGAATGCAGATTCTGGTCAATGGAGATATAGAGATAACATGCTTGCCTAAGAGTCTATCAAGTGATTGATAGGCATGTTTACCTTCTTATTCAGCCATATTACATTGTCTCCAGCTGCATCAATGTACCCAGGTAGAAGATCATAATGTTATGTCTTTCAAAGAAGGAAGATAAACTTTTGTGACTGGACTAACTCTTTAGACTCATCAGTTCACTTATTAATCTTTCTAGCAAATAGTTTAATAACATTTATTAAGCACATACCAAGTGAAATAAATATAATAAAATAAATAAATATTTAGGAATGATAACCAAGGGCTGGAGAGATGGCTCAGCTGTTAAAGGCTAGGCTCACAATCAAAAATATAAGAAATGATAGCCAAAATATTTTAGTGGACATTATAAAGGATCAATGATTAATCCTAGTGAAATGGATTAAGTTTATGTACCTTTAATTTAAAAATGACTGGGTTTTGTTTTGTTTTAGAGGAAGTCTTGCTGCTTTAGCCCAAGCTGGCCTGAAACTTGTGATTCTCCTGCCTCAGCCTCCCAAGTACTGGAACGATGGGTAGTCACCATCACATTCAGCTATAAATGATCATTTTTAAAACAAATATGTGATTATGGCATAAATATATAAAATAAATCAATAGTCAAAAGAATTATAGACTAAGTCTGCTCTATACATATATGAGTACACATAACTGTGGATTTTAAGCCTAGAACAAGCATCACTTATTAACATGATCCCTCCTACCCATAGTTCACTAAAAATCAACTCCTTTCCAATTTGAAACTAGGAACTATGTAAGAAGACTGGGAGACAGAATAAAATTTCCTAACAACTGGTTTCTAACTTTTAATCTCATTGGCTTGTCTATAGTCTTAGAAAATACTATCATTCCTTTTGGGTTTTGGGGGTTTTCTTAATTTTTTGTTTGTTTTTGTTTGTTTGTCTTGTTTTTATCACAAATATTTGGTTCTTACATGTCACTGATATCTACCTTGAAGGAAGAGGCTCTATTTCCTCTGCTCTCACATTGAGTTTCTAGGAATATGGCCTTTCTTGGCCTCTCATGTCTGTATAGTATCCTAGGTAATTATATCTACACATAATTACAGTTTCAAGTGTTGTCTATATGTAGACAAATAGCAGCTTTTCTGCTACTCAATGCAATGCCTACATTCTGGATTGTTACATCTGTCTACAAGTATTGTCCTTAGGATGTCTCACAGGAGTCTCAAAATTCATCACACTCATGCCAGGCATGGTGGCACATACCTGTAATACAAGCCCTTAGGAGACAGAAACAGGAGTATCAAAAGTTCAAGGTCATCCTCAGCTACCCAGAGAGTTTAAAGCCAGCCTAGGCTACCAAAGACCATGTCTTTAAAAACAAAATGAAACTAAATAAAAAACAACAAAAAACTAGCCCAGCATATTTACCTTGTATAAACCAAGGGATTATCCAAATTCCTCCTGCTGTCCCTGCTCAGGCATCCATTCTGCCAAATTTTCTCATAGTCATTGGGCCTACCACTTCATAGTTAATTGTTTATTTATTTGTGTCTGGGGTTGCTTCTGTGCGTTGTCACAGCAGTACTGTAGAGGTCAGAGGAAAACCTATGAGAGTCAGCAGAGTTTCCTTTCATCATATGGATTGTGGGAATTAAAGTCAAGTTGCCTGGCCTGTTTGCCAAACATCTTTTTGCCCCTAAGCCATCTTGCATTCCCAGCAATTACAATTTTTAGAAGAGTTATTGTGATGGTTTGAATGAGAATTTCTCTCATAGGTTCATATATTTGAATGTTTGGTCACAAGTTGGTGGAACTTTTGGGGAAGGATTAGAAGGTGTGGCCTTGGTGGAGGAGGTATGTCATTAGGGGTGGGCCATTCCCATGCTTAGGTCTCTCATTCTCTGCCTGGTGCTTATGAACCAATGTAAGCTCTTAGCTACTGCTCCAGTTCCATGGCTCCCTGCCTGATGCCATGTTCCCTGCTGATCATGGACGGACTCACCCTCTGAAACTATAAGCAAGTCCCCAATAAACTCTTTTTTCTATAAGTTGTCTTAGTCATGGTATTTATTACAGCAAAAGAACAGTTATTGTTTTCTGGTCTGAACTTTTAATTCCTTTGTCTTTTCATTGAGATGTGTTTAGATGATTTTCTTTACTGAAATTCAACAACTATGCTGAGATAGCTCTGTTGGTAAAATGCATGCCACACTCACAAACACGAGAATAAGCACCCACGTGAGCAGCAGAGGATGGCAGTATGCACCTGTAACCACAATGCCATGGCTGGGGGAAGAGGCAATCAGAGCCCTGAATTGTGTTGACCAGCCAGCCTAGATGAATCACAAGCCCCAGATTCAATGAGAGACCCTGTTCCAAAAAAAGGTGGAGATTCATTAAGGAGGATACAGACTTGACCTCTGGCCTCTTCATGCACCTACATACTTGTGCTCAAGCCTATATACATGTGTACATGTACACACCACATGAACACATTTATATACCACAAGAGAGCAAGAATTCAACAACTGTGTCTTTCCTATTAACATACAATAATATTGACTAGAAATAAGAGTGCACATACAAAGGTAAGTATAGATAACTGTGAACATAGAACTGGTATATTTTTACTAACAAGGGGATAGCTATATTTATGCTAATGTATTCATTCAATGGAATGTACTAGAACCCAATAAGAATTTTCCAGGAAATTAGAACAGTCTGTTTTTAAGAGCTGCATCTTAGTACTTGCACAGATTTATATTCTCATTTTTCAGCAAGCTGCACAGACAATCTCTGACTTAATTACTCCAAGAAAATGATTCCATGTTCATGGATGTTACACACAACTCTAGTGGATTTCAGAAGCTCTGCAAACATTATCTCAATTAAACTGTATATGGTCTCACAAACCTCAACTCCAACCCTTTTGTGACTGTTGCTCCTTCATTTTTGCTGAGTTTTATTGCCTGCAGTAATATCCAGTTCTTTTCTCACTGGATTTCAGCAACTGCAGGTCAGCTCCTTCTGATCCTCTGCAGAGCTGGTGTTCCCACCTGTGCTTTGTACACAGCTGCCTCTGATTTGAGTGTTTCTTCTTCTACACCTTTAAATAAAGATTTCCATGCTCCTGTTCCCAGTCATACTGTGCAGCAGTACACCTGCAGGAGTCATACATGGAATTCTGGCTTCACAGGCTTCCAGCTTGAATTCATGGGAATGGAGGAGAAACAGTGTGCCCTTCCTGCAGAAAGGGATGCCAGGAAGTCATGTCAGAATTTGCAGCTTCACAGATGGAATAGTAATGACTCTTCACGAGACTGACACCCAGGCTCTGCTGGAGCAGTGACAGAAACTGTTAGTGAGGGCCTTACCTTCCCAGGCTTCTCCCTGGGTTGATCTGAGGAACAGATGAAGGGGCCGCTCTTAAGGACTACTCAGACCCCTACACAGGCCAACCGGAGTCCGCAGGGAGCTTGCAGGCCCTTCTTGCTATGAGCTTATCTTAGGGGAATGAATGGGAATTGCATACCTGACATACCTTTTAAGAGGAAACCCCTTTCACCGGGATGGTTAAGACTCTGAAATATAAATTACAAGGTAGTTAGTTGGCAGTTCTGTGTCAGAGCAATATTGAATATTGATAAAAATAAATGTTAACTCTGGCAAAAGAAAGAAAGAGGATGACACCTTATATCTCAATGTTTAGCTTGTTGATTTAATGTCTGGGGGAGACTTGTCCCTCTTACAGGCTGAGGAGAGACTTCATTCCCATGGTTACAGACCTTATGTTGGCTGCTTATCTCATCTCTGTGACAGAGTACCTGTCAGAAGCAACTTAAGGGACAGAAGATTTACTGTGGCTCACAGCTATCACTCCTCCTGACAGGGGAGCTATGGAGGAGTTCATGGCACCAGGAGCATAAAGTGACAGTTCCTCTGTGGACCAGGAAGCAGAGAGTTCAAATCATAAGCATGACTGGGCTATACCCTTCAAAGACTGGCCCATGGTGCCCCACCTGCAAAAGTCATAACTCTGGCCCCAAAGGTTCCCAAAACACTACCAACTCAGGGACCAGCTGTTCTCACACAGGTCTTAAAGTGGAATGCAACTTAGTTGGTAGAGTTCTTGTCTAGCATGCACAATGCCCCTGGGTTCTGTCCTCAGCACTGCATCAGCCAGGCATGGGATTGCATACCTGTAATCCCAACAATTGGGAGGTGGAAGCAGAAGTATTTGAAGTTCAAGGCCACCTTGGACTATTTGAGGCTTTGTGTCAAAAAGAATAAAGAAAAGAAAAATATTAAACACAGTGCTATCTCATGTGGATAGCATGGGTATATTCTATTTATCCATGTATCCCAGAGTCTAACATATCCTCTGGCACATAGGTGTTGAATATACATTTATTGAATGAGCAAAATGATGACCATTCCTTTGCCTCATTGCCCATGACCTAGTCTCAATGCATTTTTGTCTGTGACTGTGTCTACTTGTACACAGAGACAGATTCATCCTTCCCTGAGTAGAACAGTTCCCAAGCAGAGCAGTCCCAATTTAGCCATCTGATTCTCCAAACATCCAAGGCATCAGCCTCCTCCTGTCTGCTGTGATAAGGCTTTTCCTCACCCATCTATTCATGGCCACAACAAATCATTTTATCAGACCCCCCAGCCACACATTATCCCAATCTTCCTTCTCAAAATGCCCCCATGCAAACTCAATTTTCTAAAACATATATCTCTAGCCTAGACCTCTCTAAACTGAGTCCTATATATCAATTTGTCTAAGAACCACCTCAAGTTCAAAATGTTCAAAACTGAGTTTCTAACTCTTCCCCAGACAAGTCCCTTGTGCTCTCCTTGTTATAGTGGTTAATTACCTGGATTAACTGAGTTATCTTTGTTTTCTTTTTCATCCATTGATTTCAAAGTTCTACACCCTATTTCAAGCTTTCTACTGGTTTACTTAATTTAAATGAGTGTTTGAACCTCTTTATCTCTTAGCAATGTTAAGAATTAAATAGCAATTATGCTTCTGTCCTCTGGATGATATAATAATAATAATAATAATAATAATAATAATAATAATAATAGCACTATTGTGATAATGACAATGATGATAGAGCCTACTTGTTAAGCATTCACTGTCTGTAAAACACTCTTCTAAATCCTTATGTGCCCTGATCTATATATTTTTCAAAACAGTCTTATGAAGCCTGTGCTATTATTAATCTTATTATTATTGAGGAGGAAACCAAGGCACAAGAGGCTAAATAGTTTGCCCTTCATTAGAATAGCTAGGACATGACAGAAGCAGCATGTCAGCCTGGGAACCTGTACTCCAATTTACTCCCACATCAGGTGTTAACTTTTTTTCTTACATTATATCCTTTCTATTTCAAGAATTCTTTCTTAACAATTTGCATGAATTTCCAGACCATAGTAAGAACTATTATTTAAACTGAATTTTCCCTAGTGTTATTAGATTGCCACAATTTCACGTTTATCAAATTTTTGCTGTTTTGAGATCTTCATGCCAATGCAATTTTCATTGGACTGTTTTGATGATTTCTAATTTTTTAGGAAGAAAATATGGATGTGATACTTTCTGAATGTTTTCACATCTAAAAAGTATGAATCTATTGCTGTCATGAATGAACAAAATTTGATTGGATATGGTAATGTGAAATTACCATTTATTTCCCTCTATAAACCCACTAATATCACTCCACTGGGAGGGTAGTTCCAATATCACAAATGAAGACATTGGTGCCAGTCTCATTATTTTTTAAGTGATGCATAAACATTTGGATTTCATCTTTTATTTCTAAAATGTCATCAGGATGTGTATGTGTGTACACATTTTTCAATAACCTTGCTTAATATTTGCTTTTTCAGTTCAGAAAAAAATCTTCCAATTCAATTTCTACTGATATTTTTCCTCCATTGCTCTTTGTTTTATTTGCTCCATGTTTCTTCCCCTTTGAAGAGCTAGGCTTCCTGCTCCCTGATCCTACTGTAGGCAAGGCTTCTGCAAAAGTGTAATCTTGGCATCTTAGCAGTCTAGAGAAATATCAGCTTCTTTTTATTTTTCACTAAAAGTTCATAGTTGGACAGAGGCTACAGATCAGTCCATTGACTGCTTACCTAATGTGCACAAAGCCTTAGGTCCAATCTATAGCAGAGCATAAGGCCATGGTTCTCAACCTTCCTAATACTGAAACCCTTTACCACAGTTCCTCATATTGTGATGACCCCCAGCCATAAAATTACTTTCATTGCTATTTTATAACTGTAATTTTGCTATTGCTATGAATTGTAGCCAGGCAGTGGTGGCACACATCTTTAATCCCAGCACTTATGAGGCAGAGACAGGTGGATCTCTGAGTTTGAGGCCAGCCTGATCTACAGAATGTGTTCCAAAACAGCCTGGCTATACAGAGAAACCCTGTTTCAAAAAACAAAACAACAAAACGAATCATAACGTAAATATTTTTGGAAATAGAGGTTTGCCAAAAGGTCACAACCCTTATATTGAGAACCTCTGGCATAAAGTCTGGTGTGTTAGCATAGTCCTATAATCCCAGTACTGGGGAAATGCAGGTAGGAAGATCAGGAGTTCAAGGTCAGCCTTGGCTACATAGAAAATTTGGGACCAACCTGGCCTACACAAGACCCATGTCAAAGTAAATAAAAGATTGTAGATGAGAACTTGGCAGGCCCTCCTATGCATGGCCAGTGGATATGTAGAGCTTCAACATTGGTAACTCTCTAGCCCCACAGAGGATAGAATTGTCTGTGAAGTTGCAGTAGATGGACAAGTTAACCCCTTGCCAAGCTATAAATGAGAGAGAGGCAGAAACGTGCATGCAGAGTAGGTCCCTTACAGAGGCAGAGAACTGTATCTGTAGATTTGACTGACAGCTTTGGCAAGTTCTGGGAAAACAGAGTAACTATAGGAAGATGGCACAGACCTGAGTGAGAAGCCAAGAGATGCCAGCTGACCACCTTCTGCCTGTGACCAGCAGCTGATGGCAGACAGTGGGCATCAGGTTCCTTTGGCATCTCCCTCTCTGTGTGAACATGAAGTTGCAGGCATTCCAGTCTGACATCTCTCTGTTTCCCAAAGATAATAACTGAACTTTGATTTTCCTTCAGTCTTTGTTAGACTGCTCCAGTAGTAAACAACATGTTTCTCCCTTCTCATAATTGTACACAGTTTTATACTTAATTTTTCCTAACCTTAAATTTGTAGTAATTGAAGTACATTAACTCATCTTAAGCACTGACTGTGGGGACTGGAGAGATGGCTCAGTGCTTAACATTGCTTAGTGATCTTGCAGAAGATTTGGATTCAGTTTCTATTACCCACAAGGTGGCTCCTGTTCCAGGGGTTCCTATGACTTTTGGCTTCCTTGGGCGCCAGGCACACAGACGGTACACATACATACATGCACACAAATACTCATACAAATAAAATAAAAATAAATAAGCCTTTAAAAATAATTAATTATTGTCTTAATTCACCCTCCCACCCCAATCTCATGAGCCACAGAATGCTCACGTGATCCTGACCAGCTGGGCCTCAACCCCTAGAGTTCTTTTCCTTAAACAATAAGTCAGGTTGGCAGTGCTATGAAGAAAGGAGAGAAAAAAAAGCAAAAAACCATTCTCTTCTGAGTTGTAGAGGAAATGATGTTCAAAACAGAGGGGTGAGCAGGAATAAGAAACAGTGGTACAAGAAGCATGGTAGAATCTGGAACATTCTGAATTTATGAAGCATCTGATGTGTCTGCAAGAGACGAAGCTCTGAGAGCTGGGCAGCAGCCAGACCATGAGGTGTTTTAATGCCATGACAAAGACTTTGATCATTATCCAGAAGGCAATCGGAACTTGAAGGCTTTTAAGGAAGGAGCAATAAGATTTAGACATATGTTTTAAGCAGATCGTTCTAGCAGTGTGGGAAATGAGAGGGGGAGGGGAAATAGAGTGAAGGAACCCATTAGGAAGCTATTAAAGAGGTTTGGGTGAGAATTTATGAGACAGGACTAGAGTTGTTAGCAATGTGGGAAGGAGTGGGAAGACTTGAAAGCTTCTCATCGAGTAAGAAAATGTTGCTCTTTGATTCTAGGATGAGGTGAAGCAAGAACATAGAATGACTGGATGATGCTGTTACCTAAGGCAGGGAACACAGAGAGCAATTGGATGAAGAATGGAAGAAGACACAGTGTCTAATTTTCCCAAGATATTTGAGTGCATATGCTCAGGCATCACACATATATGCCAAAATGACTCAGTCAGAGCATATTGAACCATATCATATATAGGGGCATCAAAAGCATATATGTAGCTCACAGGGGAACAATTATTAAAACAAATGTAATTTGGAGTTCTTTTTTAGTTATTTTTATTTGTGTGTGTCAGGCTGCCTGAGTTTGTATGCGTCACATGTGTGCATGTGCCTGAGGAGACCACAGGGCATCAGATTCCCTGGAACTGGTGTTTCAGATAGTTGTGAGATGCCTAATGTGGGTTCTGCCAGCCAAACCCTGTCCCTCCGCAAGAGCAGTGTAAGCTTTAATCACAGCACCATCTCTCTAGTCCCCAAAACTTGGACTTCTTAATACTGTATTAATGTACTAGAGAAAGGCAGAAGACAGAAATCTAGAATCTTACGCATAAGAACCAAAGTAAGCAGCATCACAAGGGAAACACAGAGTAAAACAAAGGGTGGGAAAGGAAGATTTAAGTATGAAAGCATAAAACAGTCACTCTAGTAATGTCAAATAAGTTGGGAACTCCTTTGCTGCAGAGTCCACTCAGCAGTTAAGAACACTGGCTGTTCTTGCAGAGGACCTAGATTCCCTCTCTGGCACCCACATGGAGGCTCACAGCCTCCTGGGACTCCAGCCCCAGGGAATCTAATGCTCTCTTCTGGCCTCTGCAGGCATCAGGCATGAATGTGGGAGAGAGAGAGAGAAAGAGAGGGAGAGAGAGAGAGACTGACTCATGAACATAAAATGAAAATAAATAAATCTTAATAGTTTAATTAAAGGGCAAGATAGCCTTAGGATGTGGAAGAGTTCCAGTTTCTTCCCTTAGAGTTGCATTTGGCTTTGGTTAGTTGTTCTCTGAACTGGTTTTAGAGGAAGTACTCAAGATTGGAAGCAAGCCTCTTGGAAGAAAAGGTGTGATTTGTTATTGCTGGAAATGAATAGCACCAAAGTCCTGAAAATGTGAGGAAAGGCTAAGCCAATCCTGTCCCCATAGAGTGGGTAGAGACAAATGAGGCATTGTCACAGGGAGCCCACCTGACCTCTGCAAAAGGGCAGGTGGAAAGCTAACATAGTAGCAAACTCCTGTGATCCCAGCACTACGTAGATAGAGGTGAAAGAAAGAAAGAGAGAGAGAGAGAGAGAGAGAGAGAGAGAGAGAGAGAGAGAGAGAGAAAGAAAGGAAGAAAGAAAGAAAAAGACTCTGCCTTTAAACAAACGACAATAACAGATGGTAAAGTCTAAAGCAATTGAACAGGCTTGAGAAGGGAGACATCAGCAGAGGAAGATGGTGCTGGATGTTAGGGTATCATCTAGGTCCACTTGTAGGAATAGGGTCCTCAGTTTTCTAACTCCAGAAAGGCTAAACACAAGTTGTTCATGGTGAAGTCCCCCCTCATAAGCGTGCATGTGAGAAGTTACATTTCCTCCTCACAGCAACCTGAAGTTAGTCACCAGTCAGCCTCCTTGTCTCACTTTAGGACAAGTTCTAAGGGCCATTCCGACTTTCACACTCCCATAAGACTGTCTGGAGCCTCAGCATAATTGATCTGCATGTCAGCCTTTCCTTGGCAGATTCTGGTGTATCTTAGGGCTTGAGTGTTATTCCCAGGGTAGATCTTGCGTTCAAGGCCAGACTTGGAACTACCTTTTGTAAACCTCCTGCATGAGGTCTAATCTACAGAGTTTGTTTCTGAGGCTCTCAACCTAAGCGGATGTTTTGTCAACTTTACACAAGGAGGTTCATCTGGGAAGAGGAAGCCTGAACTGAGAAAAAAACATCTCCATCATATTTGCCTGTATGCAAGTCTGTAGGAACATTTTCTTGATTTATGGATGATGTGGGAGGGCTCATCTGAGTGTGGGTGGTGCTACCCCTGAACAGGTAGTCC
This sequence comes from Onychomys torridus, assembly GCF_903995425.1. NCBI lineage: Eukaryota > Metazoa > Chordata > Mammalia > Rodentia > Cricetidae > Onychomys > Onychomys torridus. The sequence goes on from NC_050443.1 coordinate 85,747,815, forward strand.
TGGGTTTTATATATATATGCAAGCTGAGTAAATTAAATAGCAAGCTAGTAAGCGGTGTTCCTCCATGGCTTCAGCTTTAGTTCCTGGCTCCAAATTTTTACTTGAATACTTGCTCTGACTTCCCTCCATGATAGACTATGACGTGGACACATAAACCAAATAAACCCTGTCCTCCTCTAGTTTCTTTTGATTATGTTCTTAGTCACAGCAATAAAAATCAAACTAATAGAGGGGCAAACACGTAGGATATCATTTTATACACTCTCTTAGTCAAAAAGCCTTAAAATCATTGTTGTATCATCTGACTTAGATTTACCTACAAAAACTCGATGACATCATTTTGGGGACTGATCAAAAGGCTCCAAAATGAGAAGTTAATTTGAGACTGAACTCCTCCTCAGCAGTTAGAGATGGTGTCTCTGTACCTATGTTCTCAGCCCCACAGAATAGTATAACTTGATGGGGACTCTGGTGCTTTAACTCATTTTCAGATGGCTTGGTTGCCTAGATCTCAACCCTTGGTGATCATCATGAGAGCAAGTCTCAGCGTATTTGGAGTTCTATTTATGACTCTCTGCTTCTTGCCTCTAGCTATCTGGATTGTCTGAGTAGTTCTACAGTAGCTACCCTTCTCTTTGAATCAAAACCCAAAGGTTAATAAATGCCTCCATATCTAACAGCTAACATAGGCTTCACTGAAATTAGAAATCTCTCCTGGATGCTGACACCTCTATCTGAGTTTCAGCTGGAGAATAAATTGGATGAGAAGAAAGCATAGGGGTCAGCAGGGGAAGGGGGGAAATTCTCAGAGGTCTGACAAGCTTTAGTTTGAATGCCCCACTTCCCCAGCAACAATGATACTTTGAGGAGTAAATCAAATTGCTCTGCTAAGAAATGATTGCTTGGGGGCTATTAACAAGATATGACCTGAGATGCAATGCTTCCCACGGGTCATAAAGATGACTATATGTGGGAGCCGATCATTAGAAAAATGATTTAGGCTATTATTAACGCATTACTCAATTACTTATTAATTACTTTAAAATGTGGCTAGAAATGAGGCAATTAGGAGTTCACAGTAGTAATTGGTATTTGGAATCACAGAGGGTGAATTGATGAGCACCAGCTGCTCTGACATTTTGCCTGGTGATCAGCTACTGAGGAAGCAGGCTGCAGAGCATGTCTGTGATCTCTCTATTCACAGCATGGCTGCACTCAGGGAGGGCAGATGTTTCCCCTGGGAGAATAAAAGAGCACTCATACTTCCATTTGACTGAGAGCTCTGAAGTCAATAGAAAGTGGAAGGGAAGTTGTGCCTCAGATATTCCCATAATAGACACTGGGTCTAAATCTGCACTAGAGAAATGTATTAGATCAACCATGGGTGCAGCTTAGACTGATAGGTTGTTGGCCATATAGATTAACCCAGTGTGCATGCCAATGGAGCCCTTGTGCCTCCTGGGGCTGGGCCTAACGACTGATACCTGTATTTAGGTCTTCAGAAGGCATTTCTGTTTCTTGGGATCATGCACAGCTACTCTGGTAAGAAGTCAAGAGGCCTTATTAAATAGTCCTCAGACTTGCTTCTCAGGGACTCCACTCTCCAAAGAGATATCTTTCTGTTATAATTCCTACCTGAAATGTTCCCTAAAGACTCATGGGTTAAGCATTTTCAGCTGATAACAATGTGTTGGGAGGTTCTGACAACTTTAGAAAGTGGGATCTAGTTGGGAAAATTAGTTTATTGGGGAGGGGTGTCCTGGGGTATCTGGTCCTTGGCCCCTTCCTCTCGCTGCTTTCTGTCCATCATAAAGAGCTTTTCTGACACAAAGCACTGCTACCATGATGTTCTGCCCAAGAGGAAAAGAAAGCTCTGAAACCTTTAGCCAAAGCAAAAATGTTTCTGTCTCTGCAGGTCTTCTGACATAATGATATAGAGGAGGGGTGAGGAGGGCAGAGTGGCTCTGAGAAGATACAAGGGTGAGAGGGTAGTGAATATGATCAAAATGCTTTTTTGTGTGAGTGAAATTCTCAAAAATAAAAAAATAGTGTGCTAAAAGAAGTAATAATTTTATACTTGCACAAACTATCATATTAGATTTTTCTCTAGTACTGTTATGCTATTGTTCCCCCCCCCTTCTATATGTTTACTCATTTACTTTGAAACAGGACAGTTTTCATTGTCTCATGTCTATGAAGTCTTCTCATATTCGGTCATGTAAGCAAAATAATGGAACTTTTCCCCCAAAACTCAGAGTTCGCTATTTTCCAAACATGACATGGTTCTTACAGGAAGATGGAAAGAGGTATGCCCTAAAGTGGGGAAGTGGGCATGGGAGGTAGAGAAGAATGAAAAAGAATAGAGGCAAGGCATTGGTAGCCTATACTAGGATCTCAGCATTTGTGAAGCTGAGGTAGGAGCATGCCATGAATTCCAAGTTAGCCTAGGCTACATAGTGAGTACCAAGCAAGCCAGGGATCTATAGCAAGATCCCAGAAAAACAAAATAACAAGATGAGAGTGGGCAGTACTCTTCTGAAAAATCTCAAATATATAAAAGTAGGAGAATCTCTGACCACATCCCAAAGCTTTTCATTTTCTGTATATTTTGGGAAAGGAATAGTTGGTATGACATCCATTTCTAGGCCAGTTCATGCTGGAAGACATCTCTGTCATCATCTAGTCCCACACCTACTGTAACATGTGCCTCAGGTGTCTCTGTGTCATTATCTGGAGTTCTGTAACTGCCATCCTCCATCATATCCATCTGCCATCTCAACCTCCAATGAAAGACAATTCAGAGACTGTTACTATCTTTTAGAGTCTCATGTTAATTCTCCGGAGACCCACCACCAAGAGAAAATAATACATAACTAAAGTTTAGGAATAACTAGTGAAGAATTAAATTCTAGTGAAGAATATTTATGGATACATTGTACAAATGGCTTTTGCTATAAAAAATATTTACACTTTTATTTCCGGCATTTGCCCTTCATTGTCTGGTAGTAGCACCCCTCTTTCATTTGAGAAACCACTGTTGACATTCCATTGGCCCAGTATGCTGCCATCATGGTGCCCATTCCTCCTGACAGGTGTAATTTTTCCAGCAGGTGGACATGGGACTCAAACCAGGAAATCAAAGCCCTTTCTTGGCGCTAACATAAGACACTGGGGAAAATGGCTGCCTTTTTACTGTAGTCACTCTGCTCAAAGATTTGAACTGGGAACCACTACCTACCACATTCTATAACCGTAAAGGGAAAGCTCATCAGCACAAATGGAAACTGGGGCCAGCACAGCACCAAATGTAAGCGTGTGCATGACAGCCGCCGTAACACTGGGAATTTGGAGGAGTCAGCACAAAGTGTGAGCACGAGGAAGCATTCTGCTGATTCTGGTCTCCACAGACAACATGCAATATAAAGTAAAGCAAGGCAAGCCTTGTTTCCAAAGAACTGATCTGAAAACAGGAAAACAACACCAGTGAACAAGTATCTGCCTCTGTAAAGAGTTGTTCCTTGGCCCTGGATACAATAGTCAATAGAAGACAGCTGGGAAGATAAGCCTAAACCTTTTGAAAACAGAGAAATTTCATTATCTACCTCTGCAAGAGGTAGATAAAAAGTGGGCAATGCAATTAGGATCTGAAACATTTGGGAGTTTTTAGGAATGTATATTTCCTTCCTTCAAATAGGGCAAGTCTCCTCTTTCTTTTGCTTTTCTCTAAGAAAATTTAAAGATATGCAAAAGTAAAGAATAACTCCCTAGGGAAATGGGAATTGATCTACCTCAAGATCCAGCTTTACAACTCTTGGGCATATATCCAACAGATGATTCATACTACCACAGAGACATTTGCTCAACCATATTCATTGCTGCTCTATCCATAATAGCCAGAAATTGGGGACAACCTAGATGTCACTTAACAGAAGAATAGATAAAGAAAATGTGGTGTAACTGCACAGTGGAGTACTAATTATCCATTTAAAAATGAAATTATGAAATTTGCATGTAAATGGATGGAACTAGAAAAAAATCATCCTGATTGAGGTATCCCAGACCAGAAAGACAAATATGGTATGTATTCACTTTAATGGATAGTAGCTGTTAAACCAATGATAACCAAGCTACAATTGTAGAGCTACAGAGGTTAGGTAGGGAGAACTAAGGGGCTAGAGATGACAGATCTTGTTAGGAAAGAGAAATAAATAGAATAGATACTTATGAATAAATGGGGAGGCTATAATGGGAGGGTCAAGCATGGATAGGTAGAGGTGGGAGGATAAAAGAGGGTACATGGGAGAGACAACTAAAATTAAGGACCATTTAAGGAGTAGAATGGAAACCTAGTATAGTAAAAGCTTCCTAAAGTATATACATATATAAAGGTGATCTCAATAAGCTCACCAAATAATGGGGGAGACAGAGCCCCAACTTGACATCTCTTGTCACCAAATGAAGCTTCCAGATTAGGAATGGGTTACATCTAATTGAGTTGTTGTTCAAAGGGGTCCCACGAGAGTCCCCAAACAACCCAGGCTCTTGCCAAGACTGTTGGTTGCTCTTCACAAACTGACAGAAAAGCCCTATTACTGGAGATAACACCTATACGACCCATTGAACATTAAGAAGTCAAGCTTACTTGAAGAAGAAGCCTTCAACTTTACATTCCAGTGTCTTTGGTACAGGAAGATACTCTGTATGTTACCAAAAGAGAAACATAAACACCAACCCAGCACAATCTTTGGATCAAAAATGGTGTCCTGTCTGCAAATATGTAGTGTAATAGTGGCACAAAGCTTGTGGGAGTAACCAACCAATATCTGATTTTATGTAAGGCCTACTCCATGAGATGGAACCCATACCCAACACTGCTTGGGTGACCAAGAACTTGAGACTAGATAGCCCAGAGACCCAGGGTAAAACCTAATACTGCTTGTCTTAGGGTTTCTATTGCTGTGAAGAGACACCATGACCACAGCAATGCTGATAAAGGAAAACATCTTTTAGGAGGCTTATAGTTCAGAGGTTTAGTTAATTATCATCATAGTTGGACACTGCTGCATGCAGGCAGACATGGTGCTGGAGAAGGAGCTTTGTATTTTGATACAAAGACAACAGGAAGTGGTCTGAGACATGGAGTGTGGCTTAAGCATATATGAGACTTCAAAGCCCACCTTCAGTGACACATATCCTCCAACAATGCCATACCTACTCCAATAGAGCCACACCTCCTAATAGGGTCACTCCCTATGAGCTTATGGGGGGCAATTACATTCAAACTACTACTGTTTAAATAAAGCAAACAAAAATGGTAACAATAAAATGAATTTAATGACATTCTGCTATACTTACAGATGAGTGCCTTATTCAGCTATCATCAGAGAAGCTCCCTGCAACATATGGGAAGAAATAGAGGCCCACGGCCAGAAATTATGCAGAGAGTGAAAGACCTTGGAACACTCAGCCCTAAACAGACTGTCTCCTTCAAATCCCTCCCCTCAGGGATCAGGGAACCCATCATCAAAGAAGGCAAAAAGAATATAAGAGCCAGAAGGGATGGAGGACACCAGCAGAACAAAACCCTCTGAGTCGCCTCAACAAAGTTGTTATGAACTCACAGAGACTGAAGCAGCAAGCAGAGATCCGTTCTGCACTAGGCCCTTTACTTATGTAACATGGCTTTCAGTTTAGTGTTTTCAAAGATTCCTGAGCGTGTAAATGAGTGGGTCTCTGGCACACCAATGTGGGGCCCTAATTTCCAGATACATCCTGATAAAGCTGAAAACAAACAGACAAACAAACAAACAAACCAATATGGCTCCTCTAAGAGGCTCTGCTGTATAGCAAGCACTTGAGTAGGAAGCACATTAAGTAGAAACAACATTTTACATTAAATAAGTAAAAACACCTGCCATAGTGAGGGCACCAACTTCCCAGAGCTGAGGTGGTTGAATACAGCTCCTGGTTAGATGGTTAGATGAAGCTCCCAGTTGAACACTGCTCTCAGCCTGGCCTGCCGGTATGAGGCCTGCTGGCTCTCAGAGTCCTGAAGAGGGGATGGAGTCAGTTGCCAGAGCAATGGCAGAGGGCCTAGCTACCACTTAGCAGTTTAAGGTTTGGTTCATGCAGAAAAGGCTACATACATGCAGTAAAGACAGGTCCAGATGGGGAAAAACCCTCTAATCAGGGTACAGTGTGTTTACAAAAACATACGGTGCTGGAGAGATGACTTAGCAGTTAAGTCATCTTCCAGAGGTCCTGAGTTCAATTCCCAGCACCCACATGGTGGCTCACAACCATCTGTAATGAGATCTGGCACCCTTTTCTGTATACATAATAAAAATAAATAATCTTAAAAAAACATGCATAAGCACTTAAGAAAGAAAAGAAAAATGGGTATAGACAGTCATAAGAAAAAAGAGTTCAAAAATAATAGAGTCTTTAGAGAGAGAGTCGAGTAATATGAAGGAAAACAGTCATATAAAGATGGGAAATACACAGAGAGTCTGAATCCTATAAATGTTGTGTTGACTTGGAATTTTTTTGAATGCTGAGGAGTGAACAACAGCTGCTGGGAGATGATGGATTGTAAAAGGGATTGCTGAATTAAAACATCCTAGATATTTCAAGGATGTCTTAACTTTGAAATGTTAATTCAGAAACTGTATTGTGCTAGGGGGGGATGCTATGCTTTTGTTTCCACAGAAACCAAAGGCAAGGATTCCTTTAAGGTTAGTAGAGATCAGGTTTGATTGGGGAAGACCTCCTGAAAATCTTAGCTACAGATATAAGGAAATAAATCAAGGAAAACCATAAGACAGGTAACATATATACTGATCTATCTGTCTGAGAAAAGTTCTGAGACTGTACAACAAATGTTACAGCTAGTTTTCCAGGACTTGACCATTGTCTCAATTTTCTCAGGGTCCCCTGGAGATGCTGTCACCCCCAGACAACAGGAAGCAGTCTAGAGAACACAATGCCCACATTCCCAAAATATGGGTGGATGGTTTTGGGTCATTAGGTGGCTTATGAATGCTTGTCATCATTTAGGGGTGATACAGGAATACAGGATTAATAGACAACTATTAACCTCAAATATTATATTAGCATGGATTTTTGTCTATTGATACAAATTTAAAGTTATTTTTGTTATACTGTACGTATGTTTCTACTCTTATTTAGAGTATTGTGCTTATGTAGCTCATTTTAAAATGTAATGTATAATGCAGGTTAGTAGTTAGTCATCTATAATAATAAAACTTGTAGTTATATTAGGTATGTTTTCAAGGTTAAACACAAATATATTTTAGATAAATAGGTGATCTTCAAATGCTTCAGAGACCTACTGAATGTGGCATTTAAGATATTTAATAACCTTAGGCTTTTCATGACAGCAAGACACATCTGCTTCTGAGAACACCACTCTACTTCATAAAAGGATGATAGGCATAGAAGAAACTTCATATGAGTTTGTTTCATTGTGGCAATAAACTGTCTCTGCCTCAACTTCTGACAGTATACTGTACAAACTGGGCAAGCAGGACACAAAGGAAAAAGACTGCTGAACTTTGCCAAGGCAAAGCAGGACAGTCCTTCAAAATTTCTGCTTTATAGAAAAGACTGTCAGATATTCTAGGCTTGTATACTGAAGACGGATGCCCCCAATGTTGCAGAGGAACCTTGGTTGACTGCCTAGGCAGCCAGATGTCTCTGTCATTTCTATAGTTAGAAGTGGCTTGCATTGCACTTCCTGTTTACTTGGGTAATATTATATCCTTTTGGGGTCTTTGATAGAATTGAAGACTAGATAGTTACAGTTTTTCTTAGTTATATTGGAAGGTTAATTAGGTACAAAAGTTTGCAATCAGGTAAATTAGGTACAAAACTTTGAACTAACGAAGATTGATCTAATAAAAAGCTGAATGACCAATAGCCAGGTAGTAGAGGGATAGACACAGCTGGCAGGCAGACAGAACAAGTATGAGGAGGAATCTAGGCTCAAGAGAGGAGAATAAGGGAGAAACAGAGGGAGATACCTGGGGCCAGGCAGGCAGGCAGGCAACCACCAGTCGGCCAGACACAGAGGAAGTAGGAAAGTAAGACATACAGAATGAAACAAAGGTAAAAAGCCCTAAGGCAAAAATATACATGAATAGACACAGGTTAATACAAGTTATAAGAGCTAGTAGGACAAGTCTAAACTAAGGCCGAGCATTTATAATTATTAAGTCTTCATGTCATGATTTGGGAGCTGGTTGGTGGCCCAGAGAAAGCCTACTATAGGTCTCTGATTTCTTTTCCTTTCCTTGGGCTCTTTTTTCTGTTTATTTTGTCCAATTCTGATTTGTTTTTGTTTTATCTTATCATTATATTATATTATTATACCTTATTGTATTATTTCTTGGAATCCTATTTGTTTTCTAATGAGATAAGCAGGGAATGCATCTGGATAGGAGAGGAAGTGGGGGAGAACTGAGAGGAGTGGAGGAAAGAGAAACAACAATCAGGATATATTATATGACAGGGGAAAGCTAGTTTCATTTAAAGGCAAAAACAGAATAACATGACAAATATGCATTCACCTGCAACCTGGACTTCATGGTAGTTAATTTGTAAATGTTTAAATAAATTCAAAGCTCGATTAAGTATCCAGTATTTGATTGTACAACTATACTCATAGTTTTCTTTACCAACTCACTCTGTAATGGATATTTATGTTCTTGTTGGCTCTGTTATATCACAAACAGGAGATTAATTGCTTCCACTAGTCCTGTTTTATTACATATACATGTGAGAATTTCTCCTAATTTCTACATCTAGAAACAGAAACCAGATTATCAAGTTCGCATAGCTGTAATTTTACCAGATTCTGACCATTTCTTTCTGAAATTGTCATATATAACATATGGGAATTTTGTTTTCTTGAAACCATCACGACAGTTGGTACTGACAGACATTAAGTATTTGCCTAGCTGATAACAAAAACAGTATTTTACTGCTGTTAAATCTGTGTATCACAGAACCAAATGGAAGTTAAACAGCTTGTTGTAGTTTACTGCCCTATGATCTTAAAGACAGCTTGATTGTTTTTGCTTTTGTTTCTTGGTGGGAGTTCTTTGTATTTTCTGCATGTGGATACTTTGTTTAGGTAGTGCTTGTCATATCTGGACTTTGCTTCACTCTCCTTAGCCAGTGGTTGTCACCTGAACTTTGACTAAATCTTCCTATGTTTGAATGCTGGTCCAGTGCTTAACCAGATAGTTACCTTCTCTGTGCTTCATGTAAACTGTAAACTAGAGATAGTCCATCCCTTGTAGTGTTATCATGAGGATTTATTGAGCTAAGATTTTTTTAAAAGAGATTTAGAACATGCTTAATGATATGATGGAATACAGCAGAGGGGAAAATACAATGAGAAAAGAACTCACATTCTTACATTATTGCTGCTTCCTCCCCCTCCTCCTTTTTTAGCAACAGAAATAAGACAACTAGCACAGGTCAGTATATGGTCCTGATGCACACTCTTTAGTATTCTTCCAGCATTACTTCGCTTTTCACATTCCACCTGCTGTCTTTCTTTATTTTGCATGTCACTGGAGCTTCTGCTTATCTTTGCAAAGTTAGCACAAATGGTACCTCTTAAAAGAAGTCATCCAATGATATTTGGCTTCCAGAATCTCCCTTGCACAGAGCTCTCAGCTCACAGTCTTCTGATATTCTCTGCACCCCTGCTCAGCCTCCTGATATTCGAGGTCATCACTGTCTCTTAGAGATTGACTAAATGTCAAAGGACTGTCTGACAAAAGCTGTTCTGATGACGAGACAAAGATAATGCTTTAAAATTCTTATTCATTAAACCAATAAGGAAGAGAGCAGGAATATGTGGAAGATTCATTTTGTAATCACATGTTAAATGTATTCTTCATGAAGTGTGATATTCTATTTGGGAGTCATATATATATATATATATATATATCATATACTGCACCTCCTGTGTAGACACATACAAACACTACATTATAAAAATGTCAGCACTGCCTGGGGGAGGGGAAGAAAGTAGCTGACTATAGCTCTTCCTGGAGCTTTTTAAAGAATAATAACTAGTGCTTTTCTGGGCCTTAGCACGGATTCCTGCTAAAATGAGCTCCTGGGATAGCAACACATCAGAGAGAAAGGAAGGTGTCATTTAGCAATTTGGCTACTGCTGATGACACAACTGTTTCTCATGAAACAAGTTAGCTCCAGGGGAGGGCCACTTATGAGAACAGGTTTAGGATAGGAAGTTACCAGAATTAGTACTAGGTTTTCTTTGTAGGAAAGCAAGCTATTTTTTTTCTGAGTATGAGAAAAATGCAACCTATTTATTCTGACAGTGGTAATAGTGGAAAGGGCACAGTTGAAAACCAGAAATACTAATCTTGAGAGGCAGGGTTGGAGCTGGCTCAGCATAAAGAGTAATTGCTGCTCTTACAGAGGACCCAGGTTTGGTTTCCAGGACCTACTAGGTGGCTCACAACCACCTGTAACACTAGTTCCAGAGGATCTGACACCTTCATGCACATAGAGCACAAACATATACTATACACTTAAGATTAAGTAAATAAATCCTTAAAAAATACACACATACATGGTTGAAGTGGGACCTAGTGAGACAACTCTGTGACTTTTCTTCTTGTACTTCCAAAAAACTGCTAACATGAAAACACAGATAGTTACATGAAAATATTGGCAAAAGTCCCAGCAGATCCTAATCAGAGCTATTGTATATGGACCATAACTTTGGAAGATATTAAAGTGTCAAGGGCAAGTTACCTACCACAGGAGCAAAGAGGCCACCATCTGTGGAACCATCATGCCCCAGCCACATATATTAAGTATCTTCTCTGTGTTTTTAAGGAATTCAGTTCCCAAGATTTAACACAGCAGAATCATAGAAAGATAGGGGGAGCTTTGTATCCAGATATCAAGTAGTTAGTAAACAAGAAAAGAAAACACAGAATACACTTTTTATTATACCTCTGATCTATGCAACAAGTTCAGTGGTTCCCACCATATTCTCCTAGTTATTATCCTTACAGTCAATTAATATGCAAAATACAATTGCCCAAGGTCTGTTCTATTTTAAGTTGTGATTTTCATTTAATATTGACATTGAAAGTCATTTTGAAAGGGTGCTTGCAGCAGCGGATTAGCCAATTACAAGTATGGTATTCCAGTTAATAAAGTTGTGTCTAGGCAGCCTGCCTGGGTTTGAATTCCAGCTCTTCTGCTTACTGTTTGTATCACCTTGGTCAAGTGTTTCACTGTCTTCCAGGCCTCAGAGTCCTTGTCTGTGAGATGGAGGTAATATGGCACCTGAACTTAAAGAATTATGTTAAAGAATCAATGAGTTAATGCTTGGAAAGTGCTTACACCAGCAACAGCTCCACAAATGGGCTCTGTCTGTGTTAACACTTAACTCTGCAATGAGAGAGCCAATGTGAAGGGTGGAGGTGGCAGGGATGGTGGACAAGAAAAGAAGCCTTAAACGTCTGCAGTACAGAGAAGTTCTTTTTGCCTCGGGAGTCATCTTGACCCAGAAACAGTGTTAGTGGTATGACATTAGGCTACTTTGTGTTCCATGGAAATCTCATATTAATATTAATGCCTTGGGGATAGTCCCTGGAGGCCTGCACTTGGACCTGCTTACACTTTAGCCCTAGTGAGCCTTGACTCATACATATTTACTCAGGCAAGTATGACCTAAACTCAAGGAAAATTCTGCTTATTGGGTCACTGTTTTTCATTTTATGGTTCCATTTACTTTTGAAAACCAAGGAAAGACATAAACTTAAAACAACTGTCTGCAAAAGAACTTTCCAGACAGCAGTCCTGGTGGTCGGGATGTCATCTATTCAGGACAAAAAGCCCAATGTTGGAGTACTGTCTGTCAATATGCTAAAGGAAGCCTCTGAGACCAGTGGCTTTCCCATCATCCATCTAAAGCTTTACAGTGAACTAGGATAGGCAGCTAGCTCCATTAGTAGAGTGCTTAACGAGCATGCATGAAGTTCTGGATTCCACCCTTAGCATTGCATAAACTGGATGTGGTGGCTCATGCCTATAATCTCAGCAGTGAGGGAGTATAAAAAGGAGGATCTGAAATTCAAAGTTATCTTTGGATGTCTAAGGAATTGGAGGAAAGCCTGGGAGACATGAGACTCTGTCTTCAGTAATAATAACAACAGTAATAGTAAAAGGTTTACATTGAATAGAGTTCTCCTTACAGAAACAGAAGACAGCAGCCTGGGTACAGGCAAAAAGAGGAATGAGGCTCACTCATACTTGTTCTTTGTGATAAGCTCCATAAAAGACAGTAAAAGGCTCCCAAATTTAGAGATTAGTCTGGGAATTCTTCAGAGCTTACAGATTTCCCATCCTCCTCTCTGTATTAATCAATACATGTGAGCATATACTGAGAACGTTGTCCTGAGTTATCTTGCATGTTTGTGCACACACACAAGCTTCTCACACACAAACACATCTTCAAGTTACATACACACATTCCAATGTGTGATAGTAAAGGGTCCAAGCAGATCAAAGAGGAGTGAGTGAGAGTTTTCACTCCCTTCAGAGAAGGAAGCTTTCTGAGAGATGGTCAATCTGAAACTGAGACACAGAATCCTTTGTGGTGGTATTGTGTTCCCCCAAAATATTGTGCACGCTAATTAACTTTTCTGGGGTCAGAGAACGGAAAAGCCACAATATTAAACATAGAGGTTAGGCACTGGTAGCACACGCCTTTAATCCTAGCATTACTGAGGCAGAAATCCCTCTAGATCTCTGTGAGTTCAAGGCCACACTGGAAACAGCCAGGCATGGTGACCCTCGCCTTTAATCCCAGAAAGTGAGCCTTTAATCCCAGGGAGTGATGGCTGAAAGCAGAAAGATATATAAGACGTGAGGACCAGAAACTAGAAGCATTTGGCTGGTTAAGCTTTTAGGCTTCTAGCAGCAGTTCAGCTGAGATCCATTCAGATATGAGGACTCAGAGGCTTCTAGTCTGAGGAAACAAGATCAACTGAGGAACTGGCAAGGTGAGGTAGCTGTGGCTTGTTCTGCTTCTCTGATCTTCCAGCATTTGCCCTACTATTTTTTTTATTAATAGTAAATTTTACTATTAATTTTATTAACCTGGCCCAAGGTTTGCTTTATTAATAAGACCCTTTAAGATTCGTGCAACAGTCCTTCACAAATCCTTTTGATGGGATTCATTGACACTAAGGTGCCAGGCAAGGAATAACTAACTCTTTGTTCATATCTCATATTTATCTTTAATTTCTTGTTGTTGAATTCTGCACTTTAGAGTGTTGGATTATATACCACACTGAGATATTAGAGTGGGGGGATAGATTTTAACTACCTAATCTACAAACATTTAGCTGATACCTACCGTGGCTTGGGCAGTGTCCTGGGCACTAGGACTGAAATGGAGACACTATTCCTGTCCCATGGGAGCCTCACAGAGGAGCTGAGACTCTTGTACATATGGGAAAGACTGAATCCCAGACAATTTTAGACTGTCAGTGCCCAAATGGACTTAGTCAAACACATTTGCTTTTGCCAGTGAGACACCTGTATCAGAGATATTTAGTGATATTCTTATGTTGTCAAATATATTCTTATACAGTAAATCAATTCTTCTGGACAGAATTATTGTCTGCACTCCTTTGCACTATTTGTGAATTTATAAATACTTTAATTTTTTATTTATTGTTGAATTTATGAACGCTTTAAATTTTTAATTTAGTGTATATATGATGGCATGCATGTGTATCATGGTGTGTATGGGACAGTTAGAGAACAACTCTTGGGAGTCAGTTCTCTTCTACTCCCTTGTGGAATCTGGTGATCTAAGTCAGGTCATCAGGCCTATATACAAGCACTTCAACCCACTGAGCCATCTGAACAGCCCTAAAAGCTTTGTTTTAAATAAAACATTATGCTTTGTTTTAAATGGCTCTACCCATATGCCCCACCTCCAGAATCTTGAGGTCTACAGGCAAGAAGATGATCTTATACCTCTATGGAGCCACAGTAACTATTGGAGCCACAGTTATCCAGGGGACACTAAAGTCACCCACCTAACATGATGTGAGGGAAGCAGAGAGAGTAGCCTGGGAACCTGGCCTTGGTCCTCAGTATCATTCATTACAACAGGTAGAGCAATGATGACCAAGAATCATGGATACAAATTCAAGGAATAACATTGCAAACTCATTCTAAGAGTGTCGAAACTGTCTCTAAGCCCTTACACTTTCTTTCCCACATTAACCTCCACTCTTTTGTGGTTTTCCACAAGGGCAAGGCTCTCATTTGAGAGAACAGAAGAGGTTAGTTTCATCAGGTGCTGTAGAGTCTTCGTGGACAGTCTCATGGAAAGGTCTTGATATGTGTCTCATAAGGTGTTTTGTTTTGTTCATTTGTTCATTTTAATTCTGATAAGTCCCTTGTCATCAGACATTTCTTTTAACAAACACTGTTTAAAGTTTCTACACCTTGCCACATACTGAGAAAGCTGTTGCCTTTAAATTTTCCTGACTGCACTATTAAATAATTACTCTATCTTCAGAAAAAAAAGAGCATAACTGTCATAGTACATTCCTAGGGTTGCTATGACAAATTACCACAAACTTTGTGGCTGGAACAACAGAATTCACCCTTTTTATAGTTCTGGAAAGTGCAGGTCAGAAATTCAGGTATCCTTGGGGCCTTTAGAAGGCTCCAGGAAAGAATGCTTCATTGCAGTTTAGTTTGTGGTGGCTCTGGGCAATTGCTTTGCATCCTTGGCTTGTGGCTACATCACTCTAACTTCTGACACTGTCTTCTTCATGCATCTCTTATCTCCCTGTAAGGAAGAAGTCACTGGCTGTGCAGCCTATACTACATGGAGGATGGTTTCATCTCATCCTACATAACTAATCACACATGCAGATACCATATTTCTGAATCATGCTGTATCTTGCAATTTCAAGTGGACACAAGTTTAAAGGGCAGTCACAAGTAAGCTCCAATAGCTCTCATTTCTAGTTTGGGTCTGTGTTCATCAGAATGAGTAAAAAGATGACAGTGGAAGGAAGCTTAACTTGATCTGCATGGGTACTTCTCCTATCTTGTTGCTAGTTCTGCACAGTTCTATTCTCTTTCCCAAGCTTGTTCACATCCAGAATGCTCTCTTGGAACCTGCCACTTGACTTGGATAATTCTATAACATTAGATACTGGCTTTTATCCATCCCATCTTCTCTTGAGTACCCCAGCCCATCTGGATCTGAGTGTGGTCCTTCATTTATTTTTTTTTTCATTTAACAATTATTCACTAGCATGTCTTGGATGCCAGGTTCTCAGGACAGGCATGAGTGACAAAATTCTTGCCTTCATAAAGTGAACATCTAGGTTGGCAAAGGGAACGGGATGTGTGGACTAAACAAGAAATAAGCATAGAGCCAGATGTTATGGTACACTCCTATAAAATCAGCATTTGAGAGGTGGAGGCTGGAGGATCAGGAGTTCAAGCCCAAGCTCAGTTACATAGTAAGTATAAGGCCAGCTACATAAGGACTGGTCCCAACAACAACAATTAAACAAAAAGAAATACTAAAGTAATAAATACTCAATGCCCAAAGCAATATCTCACACATAAAGGGGTTCAATAAGTATTTTTTTAAAGCTTGATGGGATATAGAGGGCAGTGTCTGATAGTAACTAAGGTTACAAAGGAAAAGGACTCTTATGACATGAGCATCAAGGTATGACCACCATGGAAGGCAGCGTTTTTCAGGCTGATATATGAAGAAATCTGAGGAGCGAGTTAGAGCACATGCCCAAGCAAAGGGAAGAGTAAAGGAAACATCAGGATGATTTGTCTGGGAACAGACAGAGAACAATGAAACTGAACCATCCTGAGTGAGGGGAGACTAGTGCAAACTGGTATGAGAAAGGTGGAGGAGAATCCAGTATCATCATCTAACAGGCATTTCCAGGGCAACTGGAAGCCATCTATAAATTAAGTAATAAACTGATATCATTGATGAGATGGCATTGTATCTCTACAATGGGTTCTGGGTTCAAATGCCTACACCACAAAAATCAGGCATGGTGGTACATGCCTATGATCCTAACACTCAGGAAACAGAGGCAGAATGATTAGAAGTTCAGTAGGCTACATATTCTAGTTTGAGATCTGTCATGGCCACATAAGACTTGGTCTCTCCCCCCAAAAAAAAAAAGGAATATGGCCGATTTAAGGGGAAAGCACTGTAGGCAGGCAGTAGGATGTGAGAACAAGGAGGAAAGTGATGTTGTGATGTATAACTTCCCCCAGTGTAACTAAGAAAAGACTAGGTTAACCAAATCTGCAGAGCTGATCTGGCCTTGGTGAGACTCATCCTGTAACCTGACCAAGCTGAATAAGCAGTATCCCCATCCTTGTCTGCCACCATGTAGGAAAGTACTGCTTTCCTGAATAGTTTTCTGGCATTCTGGCCATCTCTCTCTCTCTCTCTCTCTCTCTCTCTCTCTCTCTCTCTCTCTCTCTCTCTCTCTCTCTCTCTCACAACACATTCCTTCCATATTTGAGGAGTTTTCCTCTGTGGTTAACCGTGGTCCTTGTAGTTGGCATCCACACACTGTGTATTCTTCTCCCTCATGCGTGTCAGGACTTCCTTTTGTTTCTGGAACTTTAGAGGAAAAACCAGTGTTTGAGCAGCCCCAACAGACTGGACTCAGTCACCCAACCCCATAAGTGAATTAAAGGGACAAATAATGGTAAAAAATAGAGAAGATTTAATCGATGTTATCACATTAGGAAAAACAGATAAAGAAGTCCAGTAACCACAGTCCATATTCAGGGTTTGTGAGATTTAGTTTAGAAAAAGGACTGGGGCAAAAGACGTGAATAATTAAGTAACCTGATGCACTGCCAGGAGTTGAATCAGGGCTGCTTCACACATGTGAGGCAAGGCCTCTTTCAACTGAACTAGATCCCGAGGCTCCCCGAAACTTTTTTCTCTTTCAAAAATGGGGAATAGGTGTAGTTAGAGTTTTCCTGCCTGGCCCTGTCAGGACAAATCTCTCTCACCCACCAGTCCCACAGTCTCTCAGACCCAACCAAGAAAGCACACAGAAACTTACATTGTTTACAAACTGTATGGCCGAGGCAGGCTTCTTGCTATCTGCTTCTTCTATCTTAAATTAACCCATTTCTGTTAGTCTATACTTTGCCACATGGCTTGTGGCTTACTGGTGTCTTTACACGTTGCTTTTCATGGAGGCAGCTGGCGGTGTCTCTCCCCAGCCTTCTACTTCCCAGAATTCTCTTCTCTCTTGTCCCGCCTATACTTCCTGCCTGGCCACTGGCCAATCAGAACTTTATTTACACAGAGCGATATCCACAGCAAATAGGCTTTGATACAGAATGTCACTTCCCCAGGCCTCATCTTGAGAAGAAACTGGCTCTCCCATCAATCTCTGCCCTCCTTGTTTTAGGGGAAAGTGACAGCATAGTCTTGCTTGAAAATTTAGTCAGTTGGGTCAGATTGCCAAGGCTCCAGGTACTTTGCCTTGGCCTGTTAGGGAGTTTAGTAAATGTTGCACAATTTTTAAATGGTCTTCTTATTAAAAAACAAAACAACAACATATTGGGGTAAATGCTGAGAGATCAGAGAGACAAAGGAAAAAGGCACAGCTACTTCTCACCTCACCAACTCCACGAATTCTCTGAGTCTTCAGCCGAAAGGGGTCCAGCTGAAAAGGCTTTAGTTCCTGTCTCCTCACACCTTATATACCTTTCTCTGCACTGCCATATTACCTCCTTCCTAGTGCTGGAATTAAAAGTGTGTGTAGGCCGGGTGGTGGTGGCGCACGCCTTTAATCCCAGCACTCGGGAGGCAGAAGCAGGCAGATCTTTGGGAGTTCGAGGCCAGCCTGGTTTCCAAAGCGAGTTCCAGGAAAGGTGCAGAGCTACACAGAGAAACCCTGCCTCGAAAAAACAAAAAAAAAAAAGTGTGTGTGCTTCCCAGATACTGGTAGCAAAGGTGTGAGATCTCAAGTGCTGGGGTTAAAGGTGTGTGCCACCACTGCCTGGCTCTGTTTCTCTCCTAGACTGAATCAATCTCATGTAATTCAGGATGGCTTTGAACTCATAGAGCTCTGCTTTCTGAGTGCTAGGATTAAAGATGTGTGCCACCACTGCCCAGCAGCTATGTTTAATCTAGCAGTTTGCTCTGTTCTCTAAACTTCAGGCAAATTTTATTAGGGTACACAATATATCTTCAACTTTACAGGACACAAAAGGATGGTGCATCTGTTAACATGACATCAGGGAGCAACTTACAACAAAGAGAAGGAATGTCCACAATCTCCAAGTCTTGGGATTTGCTAACAGATCAGCTGGGTCTGATCAAGAGCATCTAATGGATTGCAGTCACTTTGGTTTAACTGAGGCTGCTTTCAGGGGCTTTTTCTAGTCTGCAGTTGGCCAAGTCTCAGTTCCCTAGCAAGCCTGCCTTTCTGCACAGACACATGAGTGATCTCAAGAAATACCACCCCAGAGTGAGCCATCCAGGGGGAGGATAACAGCTTGAGGACAAAAGCCTCTTCCTTTTTCTAGTAAAATCTCCGAAGTATTATAGCATGCACTTAAGAACCCACTTTTGCTAAAATGCTCTGTATCCTGGATTGGGCCTACACAGTAAAAGCCAGACAAAAGCTTCCATTAGAGAGAGTCTGCCTTATTCTGGCTACCTGCTCGCCTTTGCACAGACATGATTATCACTCCAGGTGTGTCTGTTAGTGTAACCTATTAATATTATGGGTGTCAGTGGGCATCTCCAGAGAAGGTGCAGGATCTTGTGTCCCAGATAGAAGGCATTAGACACCACATGAACAGCTGCAGAAGCAGGAAGCATTCATTCAAAGAGAGCAAACTACAAAGCAAGGCAGATTTTAGACAGAAAAGACAGGGCCACACAGTTCTTGTTCACTTCCCCATCCCAACTGCTACCCATCCTGCCCCCTGACTCTACTGTGTGGGACTGTTTTAAAGGTAACGGCCTTTTCATTTCAACTTGTATCATCCCTCACAGATGCATTCACTCCAAGGGAGTTTCACTTCCAGTTGAGCCTAATAAATACTGGAGACTGTAGTTAACCATGGCCCTTAACCATAGAAACATAGTTGAAGAAAACCTATTTATTTTTTTCTTTCTTGTATAATATTTGCAAGACATTTTTCTCATAAATGTAATGCCAAAGGCTAAAAACTAAAATCCTGTGAAATAAGCCTTGAATCTCTCCTTTCAAACTCAAAACAGCTCAAGACAAAACTGTGAACAGGACTACCACTTACTATTTTATTCAGGTGTACAACTAAACAACTCATATACAACATACTGCTGTAGTAGTGCTAGTTCAAACATAAGAACTGATATAATGATCTATGCATTTTAACATGAAATAAAGCAAAGGCACATGTTTTATTTTAATCAATAGAGGTTAAAATTATAATGTGAAAAGTGTGTCACTACTCTTAATTAAATGCTCGAAGTCAGCCAGCCACCTCCAGGTCAATGAAGTTCATAATTTGCATAAAGCTCTCATTATCTGCACTTTGTAAATTTCCTTTCCTTTCAACAGACCAAACTCTCTCAAAGGAGGTCTAAATAGAAGATTCTTCAGGAAATGGAAAATCAGCTGTCACCTTGGCTCACTGGGGTGTCCTCTGAGTCTCAAGGACTCCAACTCCACCTGGAAATCAATGGTCCTTCTTAGGGAATGAAGTGGTTCATGTATGTCTCCAGGGACAGTGTTTTCTATTATAATAGAGAAAAAGAGAGAGGAAGATAGAAACACAAAGACAGAGACAAAGAGAAAACACTCTGGAAAAGATATTTCCCCAACTAGATGAAAGAGAGGAGAGAGAGAGAGAGAGAGAGAGAGAGAGAGAGAGAGAGAGAGAGAGAGAGAGAGAGAGAGATCGGAAGCTGTAAAGTACTGCCAGATAGGAGCAGAGAACACATGTTTGTGTGATAGTGTGAGCTGATATTCAGAAGAAGGTCTGTATTAAAGATAAAAAGGTTCTACAAGGCTGACTGGCTAATTAGAACTTCATGATTAGAGAGTTGGAATGCTTCAGGTCTAGAGCAAAAAGAATCTTGGGTATCTTTATTCCCTTTAATAGCCTTTCCTGGCTCACCTCTGTAATCTGACATTTTGACTATCAGGTAAAACTGTTGGAATGTCTTCTTAGCTTCTGCTAGCTTCTACCAACTCAGAAGCTAAGAAAGGCATAAGAGAACATCTGAAACCTATTGCTGAGATTTCCTCATTTTGCTCTAACCCACTTACCTGATGTCTCCATGATGCATTTGTCAAATGTATTGATTTATGACATTCTTTTGTTCCATGACTATAAAAAGTTGTGATCATATCCATCCAGGTCAACCTGAATCTGTGTTCCCAGGCTGTCCTCACTCATGTTTGACTCAGAAAAGAACCACATCTAACCACATCTGGAGTGAGCACTGTGCTTTATGTTGGCAACAGAGAACAATACTTATTCCCGATTATCTAATCGGGGGAACATAGGTGCTGTTACTGGAGATGTATGTTCCAAGTCTGAAATTGGACAGCTGCAGATAGAGAAATTAGCATCTCTTTGCTGGCAGAAGATAAGTCAACACATATGGGCATGAGGCAGAATTGTAGAAGCAGGAGAGGAAGTGCAGCAGGAGAGAGCCAGGAGGCAATGCTGCTGCTTAGGAGGTGAGACCTGCTGAGCAGGATACAGGAGCAGAGGGTGTTGCTTGGAGTCTGTGGAATCCCCAGGGCTTTGGGAAATTCTTTAGAAAGTCACATATAACTTGTTTTCAAGTTGTGTGTGTTGACTTTCCTAGGCACCATAAATACTCATTTTAGAATGTGTATTTGACTGTCTAAGGTGATCATAAAATCTCCAGAAGTTGTTATAAAAATGTAAAGGAATCCTGTAGGGCAATTCTGATATAAGAGTTATGAGGAGGTATGTTGTAGCAGTTGAATTTAAGTCTCTAGAGGTCCCCTAACCTGGATTTGAATCTCTTCTCTATAGCTTACTAGTGGGGTGACTTTGGGCAGGTGACTGGAGCCTCAGAAATTTGATGTTCTTGTCTATAAATTCAGGATGATAATAATAATATTAAGGATTTTAACTAGTAATAGTAATAATTAAAAGTACATTAATTGGGGACCAGATACATACCTCAGCAGTTAAGAGCACTTACTGTTCTTGCAGAGAACTTGGGTTAAGTTTTTAGCACCCATATTGAGGCTCCCAACCATATGTAATTTCAGTCCCAGAGGATCTGATGACCTCTTCTAGCCTCCTGGAGTACTGAACACATATGGCCTACGGACATGCATACAGACAATACATTCATGCACATAAAGCAAAACCAAACCACATTAAGCACAGCATGCCCCAATGGATCACCCAGCAGTTGCTTGGTGAGCTTCACCCATAAATGGATTCACAGGTCAGTCTGCAAAGACCATACAAGTCACAAATGCATGTTGTTGAGCCCTCCCATCTTCACATGCAGAAAACAAAGTCAGGATCTACTGCATCCAGCAAGTCTGATGAAAGGACAAGATCAAAACTGCTCTTTCTGGCCATCTGAACCACTTTGTGACCAGGGTTCTCACCTAGGCCACCTGCAGTGGAAAAGTGATCAACAGCCAGGCTTGAGACTCACAGAGGCTGTCTATGCTACTGACTACCTGTGTGAACTTGAGCATACTATTTAAATGTCTTCCTCCTCCTCTTCTTGGTTTTGTTTCATTGTTTCAGATAGTGTCTCATGTAGCCCAGCCAGACTTCAAACTCACTATTTAGCCTAGGATGGCCCTAAACTCCTGATTCACTTGCCTCCACCTCCATCAAATGCTGGGATTGCAGGATAAAAACTGCTGCTACTTACATCTCCATTCTCTTAGGGAAGAGTAGGGGTGACTAACATCTTTCCCAGTGAATTGTTATAAAGATTATATGAGCTAATTCATAACATTTTTAAAAGTGTCTGACACATGGCATGAGCTAAAAATTACAATAAAAATAATTAAAATAACAAAAATAAGCCTCTAGGATTCTAAATTCTGCTTTGCTTCTTGATATGCTTTGCAGAATATATTTCTGGAGATAAAATAAGAAGGAACTTAAGAGGGGGTAGCAAGAAAGTTTTCAATAGAGATAAAGAATAATACCAAGAGGATAAAGGTTTTATATATATTTAGAAAATATTTTTGAGGTAAGGAAGCAAAGATTTTGCATAATTAATTCATGTGGGATATAAGAAGAAAACCTATTTATTGTGGAATTCAAAGTCCAACACAGAAGTTATATTTAAAACAAAACAAAAAACCTTTGCATTTATTGGGCACTCACTGAACACTGGTTGAATTGGCTGATTAAATGTGATCAGGAGGATTCCACTCCCCCAGCACAGCTCTGGTCATGCAGTTCCTGCTCCAGACTTTCTTGAGGAGTGTAGCTCTCTACCATCATCAAAGAAGTTTCTTTCTACAGCACACAGAGACCATTACAGAAATCCACAACTGGTCAAAGTGAGAAAACAACAGCCTGTGAGGTACCAAACCCCAGCTGGTACATCTCCTTTGCAAGCTCTACACCTAAGACTCGGGGCACACTGCAGAAGAGGGGGAGGAAAAGTTGCAGGAAGCAGAGCTCCAGCATGTCTGCTGTACGGTGACAGGGAAACTGCACCCAGGAAACCCCAACAGTGGGACTGCTTTAACAAGATTTGCTTAACAACAATATCAGTGGATGGGGAAATTGCAGGGGGCCCCGCCCCTAGATGAAGAGCTATAGTCAATTAAGGACTGTGGGGAGAGGAGAAATCAGTCTTCTCCAGGGACAATCCCCCTGATTGGTTATCTAATCCCAAGTAGTCAGAACTAAAATGATACACACAAGCAACACTAAGTGGACTCAATTGGTTGCATAAATACATTCATATATATACACACACATTCATATATACTTTGTTACATATATTTAGGTAACAATAATAATTAAAAAATAAGAGACCATGGAGTTGAGAAAGAGTAGAGCTGGAACATGGGAGGAGTTGGAGGAGAGGACAAGGAGTAGAAATGAGGCAAATATAATACTATAAATTACTCAAAGTATTTTAACAATATAATTATATTAATCTCAAAAAAGAAATAATTTTAAATTATAAAATAAACACAGGTTTTGAGAAAAAGTAATAAAAGTGATAGGAAAAGCTAGAAAAGGTATACCATGCTTGTAATCCCAGAATTTGGGAGATAGAGGCAGGAGGTCATCCTGGGCAGCTACACAGCAACCTTAGGGTCAGCTTGGGCTACATGAGCACTGTTTAAAACACACACACACACACACACACACACACACACACACACACACACACATTTTTTAAACAGTATTTTTAAAGTAAAGTTATTTATTTGGGACCTGGAGGTAGGGATGTGGTAGAGCTCTTGCCTAGCATGCAGGATGTTTACTAGTACAGCATAAATCAGAAACTAATTACAAGACTGTAATCCCAGCTGTAGGAGGCAGGCCCATCAGAATTCAAGGTCATCTTCTGTTGCATAATGAATTTAAGGACAACCTGGGCTGCATGAAATTTTATATCAAAAAATGATTTTTATCTGATGTTGGAGAGAGATGAAATCCAGAAATTTGACTTCTGCTCCCTCCTTGGCCTCATTATGAACAAATGA
Source organism: Onychomys torridus (assembly GCF_903995425.1). Lineage (NCBI taxonomy): Eukaryota > Metazoa > Chordata > Mammalia > Rodentia > Cricetidae > Onychomys > Onychomys torridus. The sequence continues at coordinate 85,771,622 of NC_050443.1, forward strand.
ACAAACACAAACCTGTGTGACCACAGAGAATAAACAGTAAAAGAGTGCCAGGCCTGGGGCCCAGTGCTTTGCCTTCAGGCCTCTCATGGTTCTCTCTACATGTGGCTTTTAAATGATAGACCTAATAAGACTCTGCTTCCTTTAAAGTGAAGGAAATGGTAGTTACAAAATTGTAGCTATAAAACATAAAACCAAGAAGAAACTCACACAATCCAGGCAGGAGGAATAAGTATCTTGAACATAGTAGAACAATCCTCTCCTTGGAATAATAGCTAATGAGAACACTCAGAGGGACCAAGTAGTTACTACCAAGTTTCCAATAGCTTCTATATCATCTCAAGAAAAATTTACCCAAACAGGAAAGGATGAAGCTAACAGCTTTCAAAGGAGACTAACGACCAACATGAGAAAGCAGGTGTCACAGAACATGAGCTCCAAGTCATTGCAAATCTCTTGGTCAAGGTGAACTGCATGTTAGGCTCAGAGGCAAGTGTGATAATGAATGAGGAGGAGGTTTGTGAGTACTTCAGGCCAGTGCTAATCATTAGAAGATAGCTCTGGATCTTATTTCCTTTTGTATAAAGCAACTATCTGGCAAAGAACTGAATCAGCAGAAATTGTGATTGATGGAACTTCTGTCATTAGGCACCCAACACTCTTGAGTCTTAACCACTCATCAAGGCATCACCTCTTTGGTTTCACACAAGGTCAGCATTGTGGGTAGCAGGATATGATCAATGAACAGCATGAAAGACACATGGGACATGAAGGGTTTTATCTGCTGCATCCAGGGTACTGCCATCCATGCAGCAAAGTAGAAGACTGAGGCCCAAAGGAGGCAGGAGACACAGCAACACATGTTGGGTGACACCAGAAATGCTGCCTGACACTGGCTTGCTGGGTTCAGCTAAGGCACCACATTTCAGAAAGGATTTTCAGCAAATGAAGTCATGTAGTAGACAAGGGACAAGTTGATAAGAGACTTGGGAAATCTCAGCTGAAGAGTAAAGATACTGGGTACTTTCACCCTGGAGGTAAAAGTACCTCTGGGTACAAAGTTTTGTATGTAACAGTGTGGCATACAAAACATTCTATCTGGGTGTGGTGGCTCACTCTTGTAATACCAGCATTCAAGGTTACAAGTAAGGGAAGAAGAATCAGAAGGTCAAAGCCAGCCTCAGCCACACAAGACTCTTTCACATAAAAACAAAAATAAACAACGTCCTCAAAAGAAAACATAGGCTCTGGGGCCAAGCATTCTTTAATGTGAATCTTGGCTGTCAAGATTAAGCTACTGAATCTTTCTGTGCTTCTTTCCTCACATACAAAATGGAGGGCTAATGTAGGTGAAATGCAGTAATGTGTAAAGTACATGGTATGTAACAAATGCTTAAGAACTATCAGCTATAATGACATCACCAAGAGGGTGCCATAGCTGCCACCAACTACCTTTTTCCAAAGGTGCCTTTCATGAGCATGCAAACTAAAAGTTCTTAAGCTTCATCTTCAGAAGCATTTGCAGCAGCAACACCACTGGTCTATCTGTGTGATGTTGCTCTGAGAGGAGAACTTAGACAGAAAGTCTATTTTTTTTTTTTCATTTGTTGACTGACTGTGTAATCTCAAGTAGTCCAAGATAGCCACAGGCTTCCTGCAGTTTACAGGCAAGTGCCATCATATGCTGCCGAAAGATCCAATCACTCCAAATTACCAGAAATTCTCGTCATTCTGGAGGCTGGGGAGCCCAAGTGGAAGGCAGGGGCCTCCGTGCTGTCATGACATGGAAAAGGGTGAAAAGACAAAGAAATCAAAGAGGCCCACTCATCCCTTGATAATGACATTGATTCCATCCTCAGCCCTCTGAATCTGATCACCTCTCTGTGCTCCCATTTCATAATACCATTACAGTGGAAATAACCTTTCCGTGTGAGTTTGGGATACTTTTAAAGAAATAATTTTGTAGGCCAGTGTGAATCTCAGGAACCAGAATCCTTTTCTTAAAAAAATGCATTCATTTATTCTCCTACAATTTCATTCCTATATGTATATTGATCATGTTGTCCCTGTTACCTAGCCTCTCTCATATTTTCTTCTTCCTTACTGAACCACTTGTTCTTCCAAGCAACTTTATCTTCTATTTTCATTTTTCTGTGTGTGTATGCACATGCTTGTGTGTGTGAGAGAGACAGAAAGACAGAGACAGAGACAGAGAGACTACATTTAATTAGGGTTTCTTGCATGAGTATAGATGTATAGGACTGGTAGATATTTACTTGAGGAAGGGCTACTTATCAGTGACTATACCCCTGAGGAATATTACTCCTTATCTCCCCCTCACAAGCAGGAACTTCCTAAAGCTCCTTAGGGAAGGATGGGGGTCTCATGAGCTCCTTGCCCATCCATGAAGGAATGTTGATGGATCTAGTCTTGTATAAACATCGCTTGGGTAGCTACAGTTGCTGTGTGTTCATGGATACAACTGCCAGGTCATGTCCAAAGGACAGCACTTCATAGCACCCCTTTCAATATTTTGGCTTTTAGATTCTTTCCTTCCACTCTTCCTGATGTTCTTTGAATTTTGGAGGGGTGTTACAGATGTTCCACTTAGGGCTGAGCACTCATAGTCACTCATTCTCAGCACTTTGGCAAGTTATGAGTTTCTGCATTAACCACTGCCCATGGTAAACAGAAGGTTCTGTGACCAAAGCTGAGCAGCACTAATTTATGGATATAAACACAAATACATAGAAGGCAGCTTGACATCATGTTTTTTCAACACAACACAAGTTTTATGTTCTTCCCTAAGTCCTCTGATTTTCTAAGCCAGGACTTTACATTACCACGCAGGAATTCTTCCTGTGGAGTGTGGATCTCAAATCCAAACAGAAAGTAGTTGGTTACTCCCATAACAGTTGTGTCCCTGTTACACCAATGGGCACATCTTGTCTGGCAGATTGATATTCAAGTTAACATCTGAGTAAGAGCACTGATGACTTTTCTACCCCAGAAAATATTATACTTATTTTTTTTCAGTAAACTTTCTTTTTGAGTCAGGCTGGCATGGAACCCACTATGAAGCTCAAAGACATGCATAAGCACATTTTAGCCCAAACACTCCCAAGTTCATGGTCATCAATATCATGGCTTCTATTAGATATTTATAACAGTGATGGGTGTGGGGTTGTCATTCTATCCTAACAATACCTTCTTCTGGAACATCTCCTGTAGGGCCTGCTTTGAGGCTGTGTGACAGCTAACTATTTTAATAAGTAGAAGTATCTAAGTCCTAAATGACATAGAATATAGTATACATATAAATTAGTAACAGTCACTTTTAAACTTGGTAAGCATTATATACTATACATAATTGTGCACCCTCTACTTTTATGTAACTAGCAATATAAGTAGGTTTGTTTATGCCAACATTGCCAAAATGAGCAATACAGTGGGCTGCAACATTTTTATAGCTAAGACACCACTTGAGTGATAAGAATTTTTCTGTTGCGGTATAGTCTATTCTTGAATGAAAATGCTCATGACATCTTCCAGTTTGGGATGCTATGAATAGCAGATTAAGAAATATGTTTTGTACCAAGAACATTACAGTGAGCATGAAACAGCAATAAGAAAAAGATATAAGATTGGGCATGGTAGAGCACATCAGTAAGCTAAGCATTCTAGAGGCAAATGCAGGAGGGTCATTCTTGTTAACCTGGTGAGTTCAAGGTTGTCCTGGGCTGTCTGAGACTACCTATCAGGCAGATTCTATCTGCTTATATCTATCTATCTGTCTGTCTGTGTGTCTATCTATGTATAAATGTATACACACACACACACACACACACTCACACACACACACACACACACACACACAGACACACACACACCATCATAGTCAATAGCACAATTCAAAGTGCATTTACTTGTGCATTAATAGATTTAAATGTATTGCTTTAGGTAATATCAGTAACAATTCAATTGTGCATATATTAATATTATCTGATAAACTTCAGATATAAACATTTTAACTTGCAAGATGCTGGTTGCTTAGTAACTATTTTACTTCTTGAATGTCTTAGAATCTGTTACATCCCAAGGATACTTGTTTTGAATTTATTTAAAAAAATTTTGTGTTTCATTTTATTTTGTTTTGCAAAAGGTTTACCATCAGAATGTGAGTGTTGTGAAAACCACTGGTACCTTGAAATGAAATGGGAAAGAAAAAGATGTCAACCTTGTTTTCATTGCACACGTAGATTTGGGCAAGTACACTATAGGCCATCTGATCTACAATGTGGTAGACTTGATAGGAACCACTGAAAAGTTTGAAAAGAGAGCCAGTGAGATGGGAAAAGGCTCTTTCAAGTATGGCTGGGTCTTGGACAAACTGAAAGTCGAGTGTGAGTTTGGTATCACTATTGACATCTCCCTATGGAAATTTGAGAGCAGCAAACATTATGTGAATATCATTGATGCCACCAGACACAGTTGCTTTATTAAAAAACAAACAAAACAAAACATGATTACAGATTGTTGTGCTGGTGGTGGTGAATTTTGATGCTGTTTTTTCCATGAATGGGCAAACCTGTGAGTATGCCCTTACACACTGGCTTACACACTGTGTGAAACAGCTAACTGTTGGTGTTAACAAAGTGGATTCCATGGAGTCACACTAAAGCCTGAAGTCAGCATCTACTTTAAGAAAATTGGCCACAACCCTGACATAGTAGCATTTGTGCCAAATTCTACTTGGAATGGTGACAACATGCTGGAGACAAGTGCCAATATGCCTTGGTTTAAAGGATGGAAAGTCACCCATAAAGATGGTGGTGATGGTAGAGCCACACTACCGGGAGCTTTGAATTGTATCCTGCCACCAACTCATCAACTCACATGTCTGTAACTGCCCCCCGCAGGATGTCTCTGAAACTGGTGGTATTGTGCATGTGTGGCAGCTTTAAGTTATTAGTTTTTAAAACCAGTATTTTTGTTTGTTTGTTTTGGGGATTATAATTTAATTACATTTCTTCCTTCTTTTTCCTTCCTCCAAGTCCTTTCATATACCCCTTCTACTCTCCTTCCATTTCATGACCTCTTTTTTTCACTAATTGTTATTACATGCATTATATATTTATACATATAAATACACACACACACACACACACACACACACACACACACACACATATTCCTAATTATAACCTGTTGAGTCCATATAAGATTACTTGTATGTATGTTTTCATGGCTGACTGTTTGACACTGGGCAAACTGCTCTTAGCTTTACTCATTGGCTTGTAGTTCTTTGTAGAGGGGTGAGGCCTAGTGGACTCTTCCCTACCAAGTTTGGCATGTCCATTGATGTCATCCTTGTTCAGTTCACACTGGGGAGGTCTTGTTGGTGAGACTTCACCATCAAAGCTTCTGATGTTGCTAGGAGACACAATCTCACAACAAAAACCCTGATTCTTTGGCTCTTACAATCTTGATGACTCTCTTCTGCAGTGGTCCCTGAGCCTTAGATGTGGGAATACTTTGTAGATGTATAAGTTGGAGCTCTACAATTCTGCATTTGATTCTGTAGTGGTTTCTGTCTGTTGCAAAGAGGAGTTTCCTTGATGAGGGGTGAAGACTACACTTATCTGTGGTTATAAGGACAAATGTTTATAGACTGTTGTTAAGGATTGTGCTGGTTTAGTAAATTAGTGGTTGTAGATTCTCCTCTGCTAAGCATGATTTCACTTTTCACAAGCACTGAGTAGTTAGCTAAGTTTCCACTACTTGGCATGGTACCACTCTTGTTGAGTAGGTGTTAAGTCCAAGTAGAGAGCTATTCCTTACTGTCAAGATAAACAACTTAATCAGAAATCTGTCAGAGAATTCTGAGAGTCATTAAAACAAGTTCAATGAGAAAAAAAAATTTGGGTTTTTTGTTTTGTTTTGTTTTGTTTTTTCAGACAGTAGACCAAGCTGGCCTCAAACTCCTGATTCTCCTGCCTCTACCTCCCATGGGTGGTAAATATTAGCATGCACCAGGATGTCCAGATCTAAGAACACATCTGAGCTTTCCCTCTGCCTTCAAACTCTAAAATTGACAGTTGTAGTCAATTCTATGAAACACTCTTTCTTGTACTTTTGTAAATTTCCTTCTAAATTTTCTAATTGCTCCTTTTCAGTACTTTTGTGGAGTCACATTTTAAATGCCAAAGTTATCTCCTATTCAGCGTTTTTTGTGGGAGTAACTTCAATGTGGCAACTGTTTCTATTCCCATTAATGACTGATAGACTCCTGTCATTGAAATCTAGGCTAGCATTCTAGGTGCCTTTAGAGACTCAGATGTCCCAGGTATGCCTTTGAAACTTCGAGAGACTTGAAGGAATGTTTTGTGTTTTGGTTTAGATTCTGGTTTATTTTAGGGTGTAACCTGCTTTATTCTGTTTGTTTTGTGTTTTGAGCCTTATCAGGTAACTCTGGTTAGCCTGGACCTTGCTATGTAGACCTGGCTGGCTTTGAACTCAAATGAATCCTCCTGCCTCCACCTTTCTGAGGACCAGAATTACAAATTTGAGCTATAGAACCAACTCTGCTCTTAAAATTTCTGTTAACATTTGAAATGTCTTTCAAATTTGAGTGTTTCTGGCATTTTAGCCATTGCCTCTTGTCTGGTCAAGGTTGTCTCCAGGGTTTGGTCTCTTCAAATCACTGCTTAACTGAATTTAAAGTTTTCAGCTACTTTCTGACATCACGGCATAAGAGTTACATGGCTACTGGCTTTAACAGGCACCTTCCCTGTTCATACACCACCCTCCAGTCTGTGTCACCTCCCCTGTCTTGCCCCCCACACAAGTGTCCCCTCCTTTGGAGGAGGACCACCTGCTCAGTCTTCCCCAGGTACTCTTTCTCAGTTGGTTTCACAATGTTTTCACAGATGTTTTGTCTTAGGTGTTGTTTGAGACATGGTGTAGCCCAGGTTTCTTCAAAGTCATTATGTAGTTGAACTTCGGCTCTTCCTTCCTCTACTGTCTTGAATCCTGGGATTATAGGCATGTGCCACTATGCTGAGTCCATTGGACCAGGGATGAAATCCAGACCCTTGAGTATGGTAGGCAAGCACTCTACCGACTGATCTTCATCCCAGCCCCTACGCCTTATTTTTAACAAAATAGGCTTTGTTTATTTTTGTTGTTGTTGTTGTTTTGGGTTTTTCGAGACAGGGTTTTTCTGTGTAACTCTGGTTGTTCTGGAACTCTCTCTGTAGACCAAGCTGGCCTAGAACTCACAGAGATGTGCCTGCCTCTGAGTGCTGGGATTAAAGGCATGCGCCACTACTGCCCGGCTTAACAAAAAAGTTTTAAAACTAGAAAAAAATAAACATAGAAAATAAGAAAAATATAAGGATAGACCTGTCTTTTCACAGCTCTTTGGAGTTACCTTTATAACTACAGTTGTCCATTCTCCATTACTCCACAAAGCTTAGCACCACTCACCACAGAACTTCCGATTTTGTCTGTTGAGCAAATATTCTCTGGGATCCTATATTACCTCTGTGTGCAAAAGATTTCTATCAGACATTCTCAGAGACAGCACAACCTTATGGCTAAGGGTCCTACTTAATTGTTCTAGAAGGATGTTTAACATCAGGATTATCTAAATATGTAAGAGGGGTGAGGGTGGGGAAGAGAGGGAGAGAGAAGGGAAAAGGGTGGAGGGAAGCAGCCCCGAGGGAGGGAGAGGGAGAGAGGGAGAGAGGGAGAGAGGGAGAGAGGGAGAGAGGGAGAGAGGGAGAGAGGGAGAGAGGGAGAGAGGGAGAGAGGGAGAGAGACTAGTTCCTTGGGCAACTAGCACCTCTCTGGGTCTGCTTTTCCAGTGACAACACACAGGTAACACACACACACACACACACACACACACACACGTTCAAGGCTATCTAGAAATTATACAAAAGGTTGTGGCACAGTGCCTCGTGCACACAAACAAGCTCAATAATTCGTGGTTTTTTCTGGGCTTAGTGCCTAAAAAACTGAAGGGATGGGTAGATGACAAGTGATGGAGGTCTTCCCAAACATCCACAAACTCTGGATCCTCCTGTGCTAGGGAAAAGCTGGCAACCCTTGCCTTTCCAATCAGCTGCTTAGAAAACCCATCAGGACCTGTGAAGCTCCAGGTGAGCCTCAGCGTCTTTCCCAGGGGGTCATGCATCCGCCCTCACTTTTGATCAGCGCCTCCACCTTCTCCAAATCACCGCCGCGCTGGACATCCATTGTTTGTTGGCAAATCTTGGTTTCAAACCTCGCACTTGGGCGCGTGATGTCCTTAGGCCCGCGGTTTCTCCTTAGACCGCTCTTTCCAAGTTCAAAGAAGGTACTGAGATCTCGGCGGGTGTGGTCCACCCCCGAACCTTCGCTTCACACACCCAAGAACACGCATTAGACCCACGCGGGGCTCCAGAGGCCGGGAGGGGGAGGGGCTGTCGGGGGATGCTAGGTTTGCATCTGGGCGGAGGAATGGGGTGCCAAGAGCTCTGGCACGAGTACCGGCTAGCACTCCCTGAGTCTGGGTGCGGCCACTTGGAGCCTGGGGTCCGGAACGGAATCAAGCGCTCCTTCTGAGGCGGACAAGCGGCCCCGTCTCTCCCCCCGCCCCCTGCTCCCGTAGGCGCGTCTGCTTTGAGGCGGGAGCGATCCCCCAGTCCTCAGCGCGCACCCCTGACCCGGCCCCGCCCCCGGCGGCGGCAGCGAGTAGCGGGCGGAGCGCGGAGGAGCGCGCGGGGCTGTGCGGCGCCGCCTCCCTTCCGCGCCGGGGGAGGAACGAAGGGCCGCGCGGGAGACGAGAAAGCCGGAGCGAGTGACTAGCGGAGAGCTGCATGCAACCGGTGGGAGGCCGGCCGGCTGGCGCTGCGGCTCAGGCTGGGAGCGCGGACCGGCCGGCGGCGGTGGCAGAGGCTCTGAGCTGGCAGGCGGAGGGCTTTCTCCCGCGCCCGCCTGCCCGGCGCGGTCCGAGGATGCGGGGGGGCGATGCCCGGGGCCAGGGACGCGCTCTGTCACCAGGCGCTGCAGCTGCTGGCCGAGCTCTGTGCCCGAGGGGCCCTGGAGCACGACAGCTGCCAAGATTTCATCTACCACCTGCGGGACCGTACCAGACCCCGGCTCCGCGACCCAGGTAAGCGCCGCCGCCGCCCGGCGCGACCCGAGGGCCCTGGGATGGGGACTTGGGGCCGCGCCAGGGCCTGAGCCGTGGGAGCAAAGCAGACTGATGGAGTGCAGGGGGTGTCCATTGAGCCCAAGGAGGTCTCCAAAAGCAGCGCACCTTGGCCTGATGCTGGAACCGGGCGGAGGCTGCTGCGCGGAGGCCGAGCCTGGGTGGGCTGGGGCAGGCTTGGAGGAACCACGCCCGTCACCTGCGCTTTGCTCCTGGGGGCGGCTCCTGAGCTCCAGGCTGCGCCTGCTGCCTCACGCGCTGGCGCCGGAGAGCTAGGGGAGGCCGCGGAGGCCTCGGAGCTGGGAAAGGGATCGAAGAGCCAAGGAAACTCTGGGAAGTTGGGAGTTGGTTACAGCCGAACTGCAGCTGATTCCCACCAGGAGCTGCTCAGCCTGAATGCCTAGTTCCTCTCCCTGCTCTGGGGTGAGAAGGGCGGGATAAGATCTTGCCTGAGGTCGGGCTCCGGAGGAGCCTCATGTCTGGGACAGCTGGGCCTGAACTCTTTCCATGTATGTCACAAGGTGTGCAGACGCTGAGGCCTCAGTTCCCAATTTGTCCCGCTGCTGCAGCCTGGCACACTAGAGTGGTGGGCTTCTGGCAGTATCTTATGGAGCTGGCAGTTGTCCTAGTGAAAGTTATGAGGCTCCTAACTTTGGAAAGTTCATTTTCTTTGGCATCTGACCAATTAAGATTAGAAGAAGGCGTTTTCTTTTAGCACTTTGCTTTTTCAACTGCCCTGGGCCCCACTGTTCTCTCATTCACCACTGGTCAACAGAAGATGCACTCCTTTCCACCGTTTCCTAAGTGCCGTCTCAGCTAGAGGACTCACATTCTCAAATGTTTCTCCAGTATAAGTGTTTTAAAATTTAAAAGGCATATTGTGATTGGATTGTTAAAATGGGATGAGAGAATGACCTTTGCCTGATGTTCATGTGTGTAAACATTGGCAATAAGCTATTGCTGTGCAAACTATTATGCACGAGTATTTCTCTTTTTTTTTTTGCCAGTTCATGATATAAAAATACATTTACCCAAAGGATAGAGAATTACCTGACTCTCAAAGAGGAGCCAGCTGACTTAAATAGCCTACCTTTAATAAAAATAGTCTAAATGTGTGTGGAGAAGGCAGGCGTTAAAACTTGGTCACATTTTTTTGTATTCTAAGGCTTTATTTTTCCATGCCTGTGGTTACATTAATAAGCTTCTCAAATGATCTCTAATGTTTTATTACAAAAGGGAGAATTAAGTGGAGAAATACAGATTCCAGTGATTTCCTAGGAGGCTTGGTTGTCTATTCTGTGTGAGGCTCCTTGCTGGATGAAAATGTGCCTCACAGACCACAGATATGAATGAGAGCGCCTCACCTCACCAACAGGAGTCCCATAAAGATGCCTCAAGTGTGGGGGTGTTCTGTGTGTACGTATCAGGACCAAGCCCATCATTAACACATTTTCCCAAAGCACATGGGAGTGCTGAAACCTTTCTCTGGGTTCCTGCCCCTGTGTGGTAGGTTTTCCTTGTTATCTCAGACAAGCTGTCATCTTTGGCTTTACAGAAGAAGGGGGAATGTAGCCTGTCTCTGAATTGGGGTTTAAATGCCAAGTCTTTTTTGGTCAATTTTCTGCCTCTTCCCTTTAATGAGGGACTGCTTTCTATGTGTCCAGGTTCTCCCAGTTCCCACAGTGGGTGGACCTGGGGGAAGAGTCCCATGGAATACTCCTCACAGGAGGAATTCTGGCTCCTTGGCTGGGAAACTGCTTTTCTGAGAGACTGCCTTGCTGCTCTCTTACTTCTTGAAAGCTGTGTTTTGCTTAAACTAGGGCACATGGCTTTGAAGTGGCTCCTGCCCCTCTGGCTCCTTCCCTCATGTCCGGAAGTAGCCTGAGCATGAGACAAGAGATGAGCCCTGCAAGTGAAAGATAGGTGGCATTTAGCATGCCACCCTCTCTATCAAGGCATCTCCGCTCAGTCCAGATCTCCCTGTTTCCCTCCTTCCTCACCTTGCTCACAGTAATTCTTACATACATCACATGGCTTTACATCCATTCTTCTGAAGCTGTTTGTGCAAGCCAAGAGTGCCCTTAATCTCTGAGCCCTAAAAGCTGAGTGCCTGGACAGGCCACACTGCACAATGTTAAGTGAACAGTGCCCCTGCTGTTGGATAGTGTGGCCCAGAACAACCATGTGCAGCTGCCCTGATGATCCCCAGAGAGTTCTCTCTGTAAATGGGTGATTTCCTGCTCTGTGCAAGAATCCACCTGAATATTATGTTCCAGCCTTCTGTGCCTGATGCCTATCCATGGCTACCCCATGGTAGCTGTTTTCTCAAGCTCCATTAAAGATTTTAGTTATAAAAGGAGAAAACAAGTAATTTGCAGCAGAGTAACTTCGCATATAGGATGTTTTCCCCTCCTTTTTCAAGAGGAGGTAAGGCTGTTTCACAAGCCAGTGTACTTGAGGCAACAGGAAGAGCATATAGAAAGGTTCTGAGGCAGGAGCATTGTTGCAGTGATTTAAGAAACACTGGCTTCAAGGGTGGCTGGAGGTGGAGCATGGAAAGAAATCTGGTCAAGGGTTGAATGGGTCAGATCATGTAATGTCTTGTAAACTGTTAGAAGGGCCTTGCTTTTTACTCTGAATGAGATATGAACATTAGAAGTTGTTAGAGAGGTGGCAGCCAGACTGCCATGCTGAGAAAATAGGAGAGCAAGGGTGAAGACAGATAGATGTGTTAGTGATCTGTTTCAGAAGTCCAGGAAGACGTGCAAGTTCAACATGGTCCTAATGGAGGCTCTGAGATGTAATGATTACAGACCACTTTGAAGGTACCACCAGTATTTGTTGACAGGTGATATCAGGAAGATGAAAAGAGCTGAGGATGAGTTGCAGACCTTCTGACCTAAGCAACTCCATTTACCGAGCAGCAGCAGCAGGTTTCAGGAAGAGGCTTTAAGTAGGGAGGGAAAGTAGGAAGGGTCTCTTTGGTGTCTAGCTTTTTGTACGTAACTGAGTGTGCCATGCCTCTTTAGTTAGCCAAGCTGGTCTGCAGCTGATGGCCCCTAACATTACCATTGGTGATGCTCAGTTTGTAACTGGAGACTTCACTGTCAAGAGGCTGACTAGGGGTGAGGTGCATTTACTGTTTTGCAGGTTTTCTTTTCTAGGGAATTGAAAACCCTCTGAGCTTCTCAGTGAGCTATTGTTGTCACACTAGGGACTGAACCCACCACTGAGCTACACCCCCAGTCTTCATTGATCTTGAATGTCACAATTTTTTTCTCCATTCTGCATCTTTGGCTGTTAGGAGGGAAGGGATTGGAGTTCTGTGCCCATTGTTTTTACATCTAGAAAAAACAGGTTGCTGGAATGCACTTCCTAGTTTCAAACATGTTTTATAATTCCCGTTGTCTCTGCTCTGTAGGACATTGGTGGGGCTTTAAGGATGCCTTGTGTAGCTCAATTCACTTGGAACTCTTAACAATCTTCTGAGTTACTGCTGCTCAAAGCATTTATCTTGTTCCAGGAGCACATCTCGGTACTTGAAAGACATATAAGATCCCGGACCTGCTCCATACTTACTGAATATACACCTTTGCTTTTGCGTGATTCTTAATTCAAGTTCAAGGAGCATGGTCAAAATGATTGGCATATATAGGGAAAGTGAAATGCAGAAACAAGCTAGCCCATGGCCCTGCTGTTCACTTACAGAAAGAGTTGGGCTTAAGTCAAAGTAGCATGTTAATCAGTCATATCACATTTACAGGTGTCCTTTAGTATCTGAAGGACATTAGTTCAAGGCTCCCATGATCCTAGAATCTGAGTATGTTCAGGCTTTCATACAAAATGATTTATTGTTTGCATGTAACCTATGTATATGCTCCCATGAACTCTGAATAATCTGTTCATTTTGATAACTAAGAATGTACATGGAATGTCAGTTGTTAACTGTGTTATTTACAGACTAATGGGGAAAAAAGTCTGTCCATGGTCAATGCAGATATATCCCCCTCCCAAACATTTTTGATCTACAGTTGTTTAAATCCATGGATGTGGAGACCTTTGACACAGGGAGCTGACTGAACACAGAACTCAGAAGTCATTGTCAGTGGAGAGTTCGTAAATATCCACAACAGACACCTGTTTTCTCTGTGCTGAATGTGTATAGTGCATTAAATCCCCCAAGTGTAGGTTAAACTGTGTATAGTTAGAGTCACTTTACTATTTTGGTTATGAATTCTTTATCTAATATTAGTTTTCTGTTCATGGTCCACTGTCCTGTTCTGGAGGGTTTTCTGCATATTTTCATCATCCGTACCAAAGAAAGGCCTAGAAAATGTTTATTTGCCAGCTCAGGTGTGAAGCATAGCTTTAATGTCATGTCATATTATTAACAACCCTTCCTTCCAGCTAAATGCTACTATAATATATAGAGAGCCTCACCTACATGGTTTTCTACTTTGGCTAAGTATTAGAAATACTTAAAAGGATCAAACAGAAAGAAAAATAACAACCAAAACCTAACAATGATTGGGCTCTATCCTATACCAGTTAAACCAAAGTCCCAGGTGTGGTGGTACCTGGGATTGGTATAGTATACTCCTTACATTTCTTGGTTGATTCTGACTCACAGTCAGGTAGAGGACAACTCTTGTGACCATAGATGAAAGTAAACTCCACCTAACTCTTATAGGCTCATGTTTCCTTACTGAATAGTATGAAAAAAAAGTGGTTTAAAGACCCAGGAGAATTTGACTGTTGCCTTTGTATAGCTAGTACCCATATCAGCTGATCCATAACTTGCTTTTGATAATATTTTGCCAAGTGTTTATCTTGAAGACTTTTAAGAAGTGTCACAAGACTTTATCATGCCAATCTACTTTTAAGGAAAAAATACATCAAAAACTAAATGTGGTGACATATATCATGTAACTGCAATCCCAGCACTTGGTGGCTAGAGACATGAGATCAAGAGTTCAAGGCCAGCCTCAGCTACATAGTCAGTTTGAGGCCACCCTGGGCTACATGAGACCCTATCTTGGCATCAGAGAAACAGAATTTCACTAATAAAACCGTGTATTGAATTATAGTGAAATCTCTTATCAGGAGGTATGTGTGGAAAATAATAATTAAATATAGTTTTAAGAGAAAATCTTTGTAACCATTGTGATTAAATATTACCCTTAAGTCAAACTTTCCAAAATATTAAAAAGAATCATTCTTAAAACACTATCTTTTTAGGGATAGTTATTGGCATAATTATGCACAGTGGGATTAATTTTTTAAAGTTAATATTAATTGTAATGGGGAAATAGCCTTCTAAGGAATGAGTGGCATCAGGTGTACAGTATGTGAAGGTCTAATTTGCATTTACTTCAGTGACATTTTAGGGTTTCTTCATAAATATTTTATTTAAACAAGTGTGTTTTCATCTCTGTGGGATTCCTCTACATGGACCAGTGAGTGGTTTAGTCACAAGGTAATTATCAAGAGAGAAAAACAAAAGCAAAGCCTGGTGCAGGCACCACAGGCAGGCCCCTGGCCAGGTGCCTCTTTCAGAATAAACAATCAAAGGCACAGACTTTTTGATGTGGGCCAGAAGAAAATTGAAGCTGAGCATGGAAGGAGCTCCCCCTAAAATTCCCTTCTCCTCCTCTCTCTCTCTCTCTCTCTCTCTCTCTCTCTCTCTCTCTCTCTCTGTGTGTGTGTGTGTGTGTGTGTGTGTGTGTGTGTGTGTGCGTGCGCGTGCGCCACAGGTGATATCATTGGAAGGCATCCTGGCACTTCTGTGTGGGCAGGTGTGGTTCCGATGTGGTTGGCTTAGAAGAAATATACACTCATTTCTTCTTCAGATGACCAAGTTCAGAAATCTGGGTGTATTAATGTCAGGAGAGCAATCACATTGTGAGAGGGTAAGTGTGGAGTGTATGTTTCTGCATCCTAAATGAAGTCACAACTTGAATTGTACAAAAGTGTTTCCCTATGGGAATTAATCTTCCTGGGAGCTCTCACTGTGTATCATGATTTTTCTCTTATTTATTTCATCTATTTGTTTGTTTGTTTGTTTTGAGGGGGATGGTGGTATCATTTAGGCAAGCTGGTCTTAAACTCAGGGTATAGCTGAAGCTGACTTTGAACCTCTGACCCTCCTGCTCCACCTCCTTGGTGACAGGATTACAAGCAAGCACCACTGCGCCTGTTTCTACATTTGTTTTCGTGTATTTTGTTCATTGACTCTAGGAATATAGCTTTAAACCAAAGCAACCTCAGAGGACCAGACTTTGAAGATATGTTTGAAACCTTCATGGTACCCAGTGCATAGATTTTATCACATGAATTTGTTGTGCGTGGTATTGGAGGTGGACTCAAGACCTGTGCCTTGCAGATAAAAACTGCCGGCAAACTGAGCTGTATCTCTAGATAAAGGGATATCTATCTATCTATCTATCTATCTATCTATCTATCTATCTATCTATCTACTATCTATATATCTATCTAACATGTATATATTCCAAGACTGTTGTGGGTGTCTTGAATGGTGTTTTTCCTGCATGTATATCTGTGTGAGGGTGCCAGATTCCCTGGAACTGGAGCTACAGAGAGTTGTGAAATGCTATGTAGGTGCTGGGAATTGAACCCTAGTTAGGTTCTCCGGAAAAACAGCCATTATTCTAACCGCTGAGTCATCTCTTCAACTCCTCTCCCCGTTTTTTGAGACTGGATCTCCTATAGTTCTGACCAGGTAGCTGAGGCTGGACTCAAACCTAGGTTGATTCTCATGTGTTAGCTTCCAAAGTGCTTGATATTAAAGTATGTGTCATTGTGCTTGGCTTACATAAAGAGTTGTGTATCAACAGCCAAGGAACAACTTTTAAGAAAACATTTGTTTATTCTCTCTCTCTCTCTCTCTCTCTCTCTCTCTCTCTCTCTGTCTGTGTGTGTGTGTGTGTGTGTGTGTGTGTGTGTGTGTGTGTGCCTACATGAGTTTATGTGCAACACATGCATGCAAGAACACCTGGAAGCTAGAGGAGAGTGTTGGATGCCCTAGAACTGGGGTTATAGGCAGATGTGAGTCACCATGTAGGTGCTGGGTCTCTTGCAAGAACAGTAAGCATTAAATGCTTTAAGCATTAGGTGAAGCAAACAAAAAGACTATACCCAAGGAAAAATGTATGGTAAAATGGACTAGGCAAGAGCTTTAGAGTCAGAATATAATCCTGCACTTGTTAGTTTAGTAACCTTGAACAAAAGATTTCACTCTCTAGTATTCATTGATAAAATGGGAGTGGTCTGTTAAGACAGCTCCATGCTCAGAATTAATGCTCAGGTCAGATAGAACTTCTATCTATCCTCCCCTGCTTTCTTTTGAGGAGTTTTTGAAATAATAATGAGCTTACATTGGTTTCTAGTGGACCTATGTCATTTAGTACTGTTACATACCAACAGTAAATTCACTCTAAATGGGAGATACAACATGAACAGAAGGCTGCTGATACAATAGGTTTGAAGTGGCTACCTGGTGATTTTAATTTTTAGTTTGTCATTGGTAGAACTGAGTATTTTGACTATGTTAGGCCTGGTTAACTGGTTCCTCACAGATGAATTTTCTGTTTATTCTTGACAATGTGCACTTATGTGTTGTTGGTTTTTGTTTTGTTTTGTTTTAGAATCTTAATGCTTTTCTTACAAATTTGCATTTATTAAAATGTAAAAGTTCTATGAAATTAGCTCACAGAGGGAGCACTGTGTAGTAACTTAATTAACTCAGATTGTCAGACTATAGTCAATCCATTGTACTGTGCATCCTGTTTTTATCTGTGTGCATGTGTGTGCACATGAATGTATGATCCATATGTGTACATGTTTATGTGTGAGTACAGGCACATGTGTTAACATCAGAGGATAACCTTGGTGTCTGTTCTTGTCTTCTACCTTGCTTGAGACGGGTCTCTTTTTGTTCACTACTTTACATTTTTTAGACCTGTACTACCACATATGGCTTTACACAGGCTCTGGAGATTCAAACTCAGATCCTCATGCTTACATGGCAAGTGCTTTATCCACTGAGCTATCTCCTCAGCCCCTTTTAAAATTCTTTTGGGACAGGGTATTATGTAGGCCAAGCTGGCCTTGAGCTTACTATATTACTGAGAATGACCTCACGCTCCCTGTCTTCTTGCCACCATTGTAAAGCTCTTCCAGTGCCATGTAATGCTTTTACTTATATGAATATGAAAGAATGATACAAGGCATCTGTGACTTCACCCCATTTCACCCTTATGTCATGTGACCTTTATGTTAGCCACACTGATATGATCCCTCTTTCCTAATGAAAATTAAGTTCAGAAACACTCATGGAGTGCCTCCTAAGTGCCATGTACCAGGTTAGGCACAAGTAATTGAAAGACACATTAGACAAGCTTACTGCCCCTATGGAACTGAGATAAAATAATAACTGCAATTAATAAATAAAGGCAGTAAGGGAGCCATGCACTGAATACAGTACAGGAAAAGAGAAGTAATTAGCTGGTATGAGTGGGTCTTTAAAGACTTCCTAGAGAAGTCTGTTGTTTGTGGATAGAGTGAGCATTCTAGGAAATTTCCAAGCCCATAAAACAGGAGGGAATGCATCCTCTGTAATAGTAAGTACAGTGCATGTTGGGAAGGCTGAAAGATGAGACAATATTTTTGCTAGTACTGGCCCAGCATGGAAATACTTGTGGGCCATTGTCAGAGTCCAGGGAGGCCAGAAGTCCTTGTGGGCCTGTCAAAATCAGGGAGGCTGGGGCTAGATGGACTTGGGCACTGACTGGAAACCTGAAAATACTTTGACCTGTTGTGAGTCCAAAGCATCCATTCACAATAGAATGAGGCATGAAGTTTCTAGGCAGGGGGAATTCTATAGTGTAGCTTTTCAAGTCTTCCGTGTCTTCTAGGGAGATGTGTTCTGGTTGGCAGTTTCTTCTTGTCCAAGGTAAGGTCCTGACAGATAGGAAATCTTCTGTTAAATGATTCCAACTTTAGATTCCCAGTCATATCCCTCTGAAACACAAGTATAATTACCTCATGGAGTTGTAAAAACTGCCTTTAGCAAGCTTAGACATCTGGTTCCAACATCTGGATTCCAGATATAATTTCCAGCAGTGCCAACAGTGACATCTTGCTACCTTGTCTGATTATTCAACAATGAAAAGGCTGCATGTTCAGCTGCACTACAGTCACCTGGTCTACAGACAAGCACAGTCTGTTTTCTCCATATCAATAGAGTCAACAGAGGAGGGAGTAAGCCTGGGAGGCCTGCCCAGGGCCCACAAAGCCATGCTGTAAAGATGATTATTTTCCCCGCTATATGGGAACAACCAAGTAATAGGTACATTTTAAAAAAATAATTGAATTGAATACCTACAAGTAACAGGCTATCTCCTTTCATATCTGTACCCCACCCTCCCCTGACACACTTTGCTTTTGACACTTAAAGGATATGCCTGCCTTCAGAAGGCATTCCAGTTTGCATCATCATAGCAGTCAGAACCACTGAAGGGCTTTCATCTAAAGGCTGACATGAGAAGATTACTTCTCTTTTTGTTGTTTTGGGGTTTTCTTTGAGAAAGGGCCTTGCAGTGTTGCCCTTTAAAGCCTGGAACTGTATATCCCACATTGGCCTTAAACTTATTTCTCTCTTCTTGCTTCATTGACCTGAATACAGGTATCACAGGCATGTGCTACCATGCCCAGTTCAGATTCACCACTTAATTAGATTATTCTGGAATTAGGATGAAGGTTGAGTATACAGGTTATTAAGGGTGTTGTTCATATCTGCATCATGTTTATTGAGTATCTGCTGTGTGCCAGACTCTGTTGTAAGTGCAGTCACATGCCAGTGATGGAGCAATAGTTGGGGAAGTGCAGTATTAGGCAGTTGCATTGTTTTGTAAACCCAGAATAGACCCATACAATTCTGATGGTATAGATCAGTCTCTTACACAGCGCCTATGCAGTCAAGAGAAGAGTTTTTCTCCTCATTGTAATACTATGATTCTATCATATATGTAGTCTGTTATTGACCAAAATGTTATATAACTTTATGACCAAATACAATAGATAGATGTTTAGAGTGTTGTGCTGTGGATATCACTCTGTATGCTGTGATTGTGTTGCTCTGATTGGTTAATAAATAAAATGCTGATTGGCCAGTAGCCAGGCAGGAAGTATAGGTGGGACAAGCAGAGAAGAGAATCCTGGGAACAGGAAGGCTGAGTCAGCAGTTGCCAGCCAGACACAGAGGAAGCAAGATGTGAAGGAAGAACTGAGAAAAGGTACCAAGCCATGTGGCTAAACATAAGTAAGAATTATGGGTTAATTTAAGTGTAAGAGCTAGACAATAGTTAGCCTGAGCTAATGGCCAAGCAGTTTTAAATAATATTAGCCTGTGTGTGTTTGTTGGGTCTGAGACGCTGCAGGACTGGCAAGTGAGAGAGATTTGTCTTGACCACAGGCCAGGTGGGACACAGGAAAACTTCAGCAACAGTGTTGTACATACATGCATGCAGTAGTTTCTACAGTAATACTGTGCTAACAAAACAAACAGCTTTCCCTCATGGGACATGCGTGATGGGGGGAAGTATTGTATATAAATTAATTGCAGGGTATGTTAGGTATTACTGTGTACTAAGGAAAAATAAAATTAAAAGAATGAAGGTTGCTTATGAGTCAGGGTCAGAAGGAGATGTGAGGATAAGACATATGCAACAAGGGGAAGAACATTCAGGCAGGAGAACGACAGGTACAAAGGTTCTGATGCAGGAGCATGTCTGGCATGTCCAGGTGTCATCCAGAGGTCAGTGGGGTTATAGTGACATAGGCAAGCAGTGAGTGAGGGCAGAAAGGGAATGACAGGCAGATTGTAGAGTCTAGGAATCATTAGGGCTGAGTATGTAGCTCAGTTGATAGAAGGCTCATGAAGCTCTGGAGATTCCTGGCATTTCATAAACTACATAAAGTAGTGCACACCTATGATCCTAGCACTGAGGTAGTAGAAGCAGAAGGATCTGAAATTCAAGGTCATCTTCAGCTATGTAGTAAATTCAAGGGTAATAGCATGGGCTGCATGAGACCTTTTCTGAAAAAAAGAAAAAAAAAAGGAAATTGGAGAAATAGCTACTGGTGAGAGACCTGAGAGATGTTTGTATATGTTTTAGGCTGGGAGCACTAACAGCTCATAGGTGATAGGAATAATCTAGTACAGTAAGTAACAGCCCTTGATGCCAGACAAAGAATGGAGGACTGCTGGATTGATATCCTTATGTTGACAGATGGATCCACTTCCCAGGAGTTCAGGGAAGAGGTCTAGACAGCAGAAACATTATTTAGGTACCCAAGGCACATGGGGAAAATTTAAAGCCCAGTGATTAGATGGGTGTACTGTATTAATCTGTTCATCCTTTCATAACAAAATTACTCTAGATGGGGGAGGAAGACTGCCAAACACCAAACATACATGTTTTATAGTTTTAGAAGCTGGGAAATCCAACTTCTAGGCCTTAGGAGTCAGTATTGCCTGAGGTCCTGTTCCTCATAGGTGTACTCACATGGTAGAGGGGCCATATGTTCCCTCAAATGTGCCTTGATTGATGGATTGATGATTGATGATTGATTGATTGAGACAGAGTCTTATGTGGTTTAGTCGAGGCTCACCCTTGCTATTTAGTCAAGGATGACTTTGACTCTCTATCCCCCTGCCTCTACTTCCTGAGTTCGGAAATTATAGGCATGTGTCACTGTGCCCAATTTGTCATGAGCTTCTTCAAAAGTGGCTCTAATCCTATCTCTGTGTGCTCTGCCTTTGTTTTTATATTCAGCAGTAGTGGGAATTAACCCATGGCCTCGTGTATACTCAGCAAGCACCCCTCCACTGAACTACACCCCCAGCCTTCCATCCTTATTTTCTAATCATCTAAAAGTCTTCACTTCTTATGTTCTTATTTTATTTATTTAATTTCTGAGACAGGGTTTATTTTTGTAACAACCCTGGCTGTCCTGGACCTCACTTTGTAGACCAGGCTGGCCTCAAACTCACAGAGATCCACCTTCCTCTGCCTCCCGAGTGCTGGGATTAAAGGCGTGCACCACCACCACCACCGGCAAGCCCTCACTTCTTAATGTTGTCACTTGGTGGCCAGGTTCCAACACGTAAACCTGAGGGCAGGACATGAATGGACCTTGAGACCACAGCACTGACCAAAGGGTAAATGAAGCTAGAACTCACACAACTAGTAGAGATGAGGAACTACCAACAAGGAGACTGGGAAGGACCAGCCAGTGGGAGAGGAAGCAAGAAATGGGAGTGTAGTTAGAGTTTTTCTGCCTGGCCCACAGTCAGGACAAATCTCTCTCACCCGCCAGTCCCACAGTCGCTCAGACCCAACCAAGAAAGCACACAGAAACTTACATTGTTTACAAACTGTATGGCTGTGGCACGCTTCTTGTTATCTACTTCTTCTATCTTAAATTAACCCATTTCTGTTAATCTATACTTTGCCCCATGGCTTGCGGCTTACCAGTGTCTTTACATGTTGCTTCTCATGGCGGCGGCTGGCGGTGTCTCTCTCCAGCCTTCTACTTCCCAGAATCCTCTTCTCTCTTGTCCCGCCTATACTTCCTGCCTAGCCACTGGCCAAACAGCATTTTATTTGTACAGAGCGATATCCACAGCATGGGAGTGTGTGGATAAACATGAAGAAAGATTCCAGGAGGCATAGGAGTGATCTTCTTCATGAAATATAGCTAGTAGGCCAAGTGAGGTAGCGGCCAGGCTGACCACCAAACTAGGCAAAATGGAGGCCCATTCAAGGTAATCTTGAATTAAATGATTTTGAAGGAAAGGAAAGCTGGAGAATGTCTAAGTAGTGTATTGAAAAGAAAAAACTAAAGAAAAAAAACAAATTTTGTAACAAGAAAGAAGCAGATTGAAAAGATGACTTATAACAGAAAGAGAACTATTACTGTAATCAACAGTTCCATGTAATTTATCTGGTAATCAAGAGAGGTTTATTTCTGGGATAACTTACAGCCAGTAGGGGTTGGTTATAGGATCTTGGGAGAGATGAGGTACCATCCAGTGGCAAAGTCTGGCTTGGTGTCCCATCCAGCTTCCAGGACTATGAGGTATCCAGAAGGGCCAAACATGTAGGCACCTAGAGTCTTAAGCGGCTTCCTCTCAGCCACACCCCATGAGGCAAGTCAGCCCCAGGGGCAGGTCATAGGCAGGTGTGGCGGTTACCTGCTGTTGTCACTCTAGGGGCAGTGTTCAAGGTCAAAGCTGGAACAGCTACCCACTACAGAGAATTATGTATATGCTGGAGAGAAGGAAAACCAGAAAGGAGTGGCGTACTGGGTAGGAGGTATGCTTCTCAGTACTTCACCCTTTGTCCGGGATTCAAGGCAGATTCCATGGACCAGTGGGTAGATTGTGGGGAAGGGATCCCGTAGTCATCGTCCTGTGATTATTCTTCCCTTCACAGGGAAGAATGAGGAAGCAAAGCTTCTGAGAAGGATTGACATCAGAAATGGTGGAGGATTGAAAACATGAGTGTGATAATAATTACCTAGGAGAATGGGAGAGTGAATAGATGTGGTGACTGCTGGCCAATACTTCAGGTTTGTGATCGTGGGTTTCATAAATTTTATCTACATGGGTGTGTGTTACTCTCCTACCACATTCAGCTATGTTTGTATGCAAGTAAAAGATTTGTGTTCATTTTCTTACATTTTTATTTTGTGTAACTGGGTGTGTGAACATTACATGTATGCCACAATGTTCATGTGGGGTCAGAGGACAACTTTTGGGAGTTAGTCCTTGCCCTCTACCATATGGGTCCTGGGGATCAAACTTAGGTCATCAGGCTTGGCAGCAGGCTTCCTGACCCTAAGCCATCTGCCACCCTGATATTTGTGTTTAAGCAGGAATTATGAATGTGCATAACAATGAAAGAGGAGCAGAAATGTTGAGAGTGCATAGCGTGCAGTGATTAAAGTGACGGAAACTTCGTTGTAGTAAGGAGAGAAAAGCACACATATAAGAGGATGAAGGATGGGCTGGGAATGTAGCTCAATTGCTAGAGTCCTTGCCTAGCATGCATGAAGCCTTGGGTTTGATCTTCAGCACTGTATAAGAGTAAGCATAGGGCACAAAGCCCATAATCTTAGTATCCTAGAGGTAGAGACATGAGGATCGATTTGACGTTATCCCCAGCTGTAAGGTGAGTCTATAGGAGATGCTATTTAAAAAAAAAAAAAAAAGAGGGGAATTAAGGATGAGGGAGAGTAAACAGGCATAGGCTCTGTCAGGGGATGACTGTTGGGAATGCTTTGAAGAAGAGGAGAGGTGTGATTCTAATTTTGGGGGTGATGGAAATGCTGTCCTGTTGGTGAGACCAGGATCCAGGGCATTTTTATCCCATAAGGTTCTGAAATAGGATGGAGGACAAGACATTGAAAGAGGAAGGCTCAAAGTACTGAGTCTAGGGTTTTGGAAGTGTTATGACCACACAGATAAAGAATTAACCAGGAATTGTGATGAAAGTGGTTTTAGGTAGTGTGACAGAAAGCCAGCAAGTGGACTGGGCCAGGACTGGGAGAGGCAGCCTAAAATACAGTAAACCACTGGGAAAAGGATGCACAGTTGGGGAGCAGTGGTGTGGCCAGTCATACAGTGGGAGAGCTAAAACTCGGGGGTTTTAGAGAAAACACAAGCAAGTTAGTTCCTTCAGGAGGAAGTATTGAAGGGTCCTTTTAAGGCCATAGACAGAAACTTTAGAAAGTATTTAAGAGGCAAAATAGCCAGTGCTCTGATATAAAATGGAGGGCTCCTGACTTCTGAGTGTCTGGTGGCTGTACCTGGGAAGATGGTCACGTGATGTCTAGGGCTTACTACTGGAAGTCAGGAATATTGTGAGGAAAGAAAAATGAGGTTAATTTTAAATATATCAAGTCCAGGGATGCATATGGCTCCTGCTGCAGGTGCCCAGGGAATAGCATCGAAGCCTTTACCATACAGAGGTTCTACAGAGTGGTTCTCTGGATTGGACATGAGAATCATCCCAGGGAATCTTCAAAGATACAAGTTTCCTGCCCTCATTACCTGAGTGGGAATCACCAGGATGACACCTAAATTATCTGTGCTACTGAGCCTGATGAGCTGTCAGGGTTGCAAATGCCATGCATTAATAACCTTCATGAGTTGAAATGACTTTTGCAGCCCAATTATAAAAGAAAAATATGCTCAGATCACCTGTGTAAAACTTTTATAAAATATCAGGCAAGGAAATACAGACGTCCCAATGTATTTACTACAGAAAATTGGTAATTTTTTAAACCATACTGAGAATTAACCTTATATTATAAAGTACAGTCCCATTGGCAACATGAATGATAAAATTTGAAAAAAAAAATAGCTTTAGAATGTAGCTGTAATATCCCAGCAATAAGGAAAAACTTGGTCTTCTTTATTACTAAGCATGTAACATGGTTAATATCTGTTTATAACTTAGGATAACTATATAGTAGATATGGCTGCCAGAAGTTTGGGCCATGAGGTTAGAGGATAACATGGTTACTTGAGTCTTGTCAGCTATAAATCACCTTGGAATACCTTTTCCCCTTGCAAGAAATATTCCTGGAACATGGAACATATTTGACTGGACTGAGAAATCCATGTGAGAACCACTTTTAATATTTTATTCAGGAAAAAAAGTGATTCAGAGATTCCCAGGATAAACATATTTTCCATTTTATTTTTTTCAAATACTACATATGTCAGAAGCCAGCATAGCTGAACTCACTCTGAAAGGTTCCCCAGAATATTTCCCAGGAAATGAGGAAAACAAGTTTCCAGCCTTTCTTCAGTCTTTTCCTCCTGAACCATGGCTTCAGATCTCATGTTACCATAATATACAGGATTTATTGGTCGTTTTTATTCTAGGGCTTTAAGTCTTTTTTAAAAATGTGTATTGCTATAATCGTAAGGTAGCTAAAATTCATCACCCTGTGTAATCTGTTTCAGAGAGAGTCTACAAAGAGAACCAGAAAATCTCACAAAGTGTTTCTTTCCATATGTTTTTGGTGAAAAATACCCATTGATTCTAACTGGCACCAATTCTAACCAAGCACTACTTTGAGGCCATTTGTATGTGGATTATTAGAGCCTTCTCTGGTGGGGAATCCAATCCCCACAGATTCAATTTGAGAGGATCCACTCTGCAAACTGATGAAAATTAAAGCCATATCTCTTCCATTATATTGGTTTTTAAAATATATTCTAATTTTTATAGTTCTGTGCCTCAATAACCCAATCATAGCTACCTGCCCAGTGCTTCAGTATATGGGAGCTGGGAAGTTAAATTGCAGACACCATTGTGCATAGATGGTGATGTCTTAAGGCATAGATGGTGGACTATCATCAGACTGGATCCAAAGAGGCTTGAGGAAGGGAGTGGCAAGCCAAGCAGTGGCCTTCATAATGCCATTGGAAGCATGGGGAGTTGTCAAAGAGAATTAGGATCTGACTTTTTTGCTATTCAGAAAACAGTTTCATTAAATATATTAAATTAATAAGTGAAAAATATTTATCCATGGATTTCCTGTTGTCTTTATATGTTCTTTTGACAAAGCTTCATGCTAATTGAATTACCATTCCTATAATGAACTATATACAAAGTAAGTCATCACATAAGACATATTCATTATTAATAATATGATTGACAATGGGGATTTAGCAATCATAAACTTTTAACTAGCAACAATTAAATGTATAAAACTGAGTTTACTAAGATTCTATAACCTAAGAAAATCAGAGTTAGGGACCTACTGCAGTAATATGTCAGATTATGATGAGTTCAAAGCCAGCCTGGGCTATACAGTAAAACCCTGTCTCATCAAAAACATTCATTAGGGCATATTTTCCCCATCATGTACTTCATCTGTTTTAAGTACACAGTTTAGTTTTCCCCATAAATCACAATTGTTTAAGCATCAGCATACATCAGTTCTGGAAAATCCCCATCACCCCAGAAAGTTTCCTCATGTATGTGTTCTGCTAATTCACACCTCAGGAGGCCACTAAACAACTTTTCATCTCTAAACTTATTTCTTCTGAGTGTTACAGATAAATGCTGGCTTATTACTACACAAGAGCTTGATGTGGCAGGATTCTTTGAGGGAGCATAATTTTGAAGTCCAACCATGGTTTCTGTATCATTAATTCTTTTTATTGCTGGTAGTATTACATTATATAGCTGTACTGTGTTTTATTTATCTATTTACCACTTTGGGGCATTTTTCCTTTTTGGTGGTATTGTTGATAATGATGTTTAGGAAATTCAAGTGCAAGGGAGTTTTACTAGTTAATGTATTCTTTACAAGGTTTAAAAACTTTGTATGTATGTGTATATTTTTGTGCATGTGTGTATATATGTATGCAAGCTTTGGAATATGTGCCTACATGTGCAGGTCAGAGGCCAGTATTGGATATATTCATCTATTGTTCTCCTCCCTTTTTTTTCAGACAAGCTCTCTCACTGAATCTATAGCTTATGGTTCACCTAGACTGACTAGCCAGCAAGCCCCAAGTATCATCCTCCTTGCCTTACTTTCTGTTGCCATGACAAGATACCATGACCAAGGAAACCTGTAGAAAAAGGAATTTGATGGGACCTTACAGGTTCAGAGAGTGAGTCCATCACCATCAGGGCAGAGAGCATGAAGCAGGCAGGTAGACATGGTGGTGGAGTAGCAGCTGAGAGTTTATATCTGATCCACAAGCATGGAACTAGAGAGCCAACTGGAGCCAACTTTCAAACCTCAAAGCCCAGTGACATACCTCCTTCAACAAGTCCACTCCTCCTCCTCCCTCCAAACAGTTCCAACAACAGGGAACCAAGTATTCAAACATGAGTCTGCAGGCCATTCTCATTCAAACTACTGCACCCCTTTTTTCATTCCCTCAAGTTGTTAATAGGTGTGTGCCATTATGCCTGGCTTTTTCCATGGTATAAGGGATCCATACTTGGCTCATCATGTTTGTGTCAACAGCAACTTACTTACTGGCTCTTCTCCCCACTTCCCTAGGTACAAGTTTTTATATAGATATATTTCTTCATTTCTCTTAGCTGTGTACCTAGAAATAGGATTTCTGGGTTGTATTGTAAATCTACATTTAACATCTTGATGAACTGCCAAACTGTTCCCCAAGATGACTGTAGTATTTCATTTTTAAACCAATAGTGTACAGGAATTCTCATTTCAAAAAAACCTTATCGACATTTGTCATTAGCTGTCTTTTTTATTACCATCATTGCAGTGGGTGTGAGAAGCTATCTTATTCATGATAGCTAAGTTTTTGGAAAAACAAATACTGTCATCCCAGGTGGTACCAAGAAAGCAGTATTATTCCCAATAATACCTTCTTGAAACAAAGCCAGTATCTAAATGTGATAAGGATGCTGCTGATAGCAAGTTACAATAACAATGATACATACCAGTACTTAGCGCCATGCATTGCATTAAAGCTTTTACATAATCACTGATACAGCAGCCTTGAGGTAGATTCTAGTGTTAAGGATGTTTGTGAACTACCATGTGGATGCTAGGAACTAAACTGGGGTCCTCTACAGAGCAACAAATATTCTTAACTGCTGAGCCATCTCTCCAGGTCCTAGCCTGCACTTTTGGAAAAAAATCTTTCTAAATGTCCCACTCAGCTTCCTGTTTTCATGCCATTGTCAAAATTCAGTCATGTGGCCCTACCAAGCTATGGGGAAATGGAGAAATGAAGTCTTTTGGCTTGAGAGGTGTCATTTCAGATACAAATAATGTCTGTTCTTCTAGAAAACTGGAGAAATAGATAAGGCAAAAACGACCTGTTTCTGTCATATTTCAGGTATATAAAGCCTTTGCATGACCTCTGAACTAACAACTGCAAAACACAAAGTTGACAGCTATTCTGACAACTATAACAATAGAAACATTTTTACAGACGATACTATAAACAAAATGAAAATATACCACCAAGTAGGACATGTTAATAGCAATAAATGACAGAGAATTCACATTCTTAATTGTACAGAAATACACTTACTAGTAAGAAACACGACTAAGTCCTTTGGAAAGAAAATCCTGAAAAATTGATTCCTCTTTCTCTTCACAGCGGCACTAGATAGTCTTAGTCTCATTGTGCCCTTTTCTGTGGTTGTTTTGAGTGTCTCCGTTTTTAATTCTCTGCCCTCGAGGGCTCATTCTAGGCTCATCTGTTAAATGCTTGCCTGTATTACTAAACATTCATATATGGGCTGTTTGATTTAGGGCAGACTCAGCAGGTTACTGGAATGTTCAGTTAACCGCCATGGTGAGAATCGTCTGCTTTGAGATAGATAAGAAGATCAAATCAGTGGCCATTCTCGGGCCAGTGCTTTATCGGGAGTGAATCAGAGTGAAACCATTAGCGGTCATTTTTCCACATATTAATCACTCAACTTCAAATCCTAGAAAAATGTGTGCACATTCTTGGTAATTATTATAGATTTGAATGTTTTTAAGAGTTCAGGACTTGGGAACATTGGGAGGGGGCACTATTTCTGGCCAGATTATTTAGACAATAATAATTCTTCACAGTTTTCTGTTAACATCTTCTGATTTAACAAGCAAGTTGGAGCCAAGTGATTCTGGCTATTTGGTATCCTTGGTAACCACTGTTAGATGGTAAATTGAATCAGTTAAAATTAATTTCTTATGAAAGATCTGCCTTCATCAAACGGGTACTGACTTTGATGCTTACATGCACAAGAAGTTCATATGCATACACATGTATATGCAATGCCATCAGATATGATGAATATCATAGATGAACTTTTCAAAGACTCATAACAAAAGCTTAGTACATAGTGGGGAGGTTGAGGGAAGGTAGCAAATGGCTCTGCCTCTAAGTATTTTACTTCTGTTTGGAGTGGAAAGACTTACATAAATGCAGGAACCTGAGGCATAATAGCCACTGTGTGAGCCTTTGTTCAGTTGAAGGAGTAGCCTTCCTTTCCCACATCTGTGAGTGTTAACTGTCAGGACAAAGATGTTTTATTGTCACAGAAGTTTGGAAAAGACTAGAGAACACATTTTCCCCAAATGTATAATAATGCAACATATATTGTAGCTCCAGACTCACCTGTAATGTCAATTAAGGAAGAATTTTCCTCTGGTCCCAATAGGCGCCTTACTTGAAGGCCATATTTACTATACATTTCGTACTCCTGGAAGTTAGCATTTTGACAGTATTGCTAAAATGAGGAGGGCCAGAGCTGGGCAGTATTGTGTGGGTTTCTGGTCTGTATAGCTGTGCTTCCATCCCCATCTGGATCTGTAGGTAATGAGAGCAACATACAACCCAGACATGTCATCAGTCCCCAGCCTAGACCCACATTTTATAGATTACCTGGGGGAACTGGGGATAAGTGGGCACTCCCTTTACATGTCCTGTTCTACAGTTTTGGCTATCATTAACTTCAGGTGATTCAGCTTTCTCTCAGAGGAGCAGTCAAGTAGAAATTTATGTGGTGGTGATGGGGGGCAGCAAGAACAGAGATAAGGAAAGTCACATGTTCAAGTACAATACTGAATGTGTGGAAAGTTTTACCATTGGACCTGCCTTTGTTCTTGCTGTAAATACTTCCTGGATAAGCATTTCTAATAAAGAAAACACGTGCTGGGCAGTATGTGTAACCTGGGTTCAAAGACTGCTTCACTGTGTCAGGAGAGTTACCCGACATCACAGTGTCTCAACATTAATTTCTACAAGATGAGAGTAGCCTCCAGGGGAGAACTGTGAGGTGTGAAGGAGATGGAGTGTGTGGGTGGGGTGCGGCAATCAGAGATCAGCTAATGTTCTGTTGTTAATCCCCTCGCTTCCCAAAGGTCCACAGAGCAACCCCAGCACAGCCTCATTCTTTCTGCCTCTGACATCATCTCTTACAGTCTTCCACTTGCCTTTTGGGCTCTGCTCCATCATTTGTCTTCCTTTTCTTCTCCTAAACACCTCCTGCTTCATTCTATCCTCTAAGCTTATTGAATATTTTTTGTTGTTGTTGCTTTTCTGTTTGTTTCTTAAGTGGTATTGCTATATATCTCAGGCTGACCTGGAACTTGTGGTAATCTTCCTTTTGGGGTGTTGGGATTACAGGTGTGCACCACCACAGTGAGCATTTGCTGTTTTTCTTATGTGCAATGTCAGGTAGCGCCTTTAACACTGTCCGTGGTGCTGGAGCTTTCTGGGACTAGGTACCTGTCCTGGATAACATGGGTAACATGCACAGAGCTGTGGAGTACAGTAAAGGAAAGTGTGGTGTGATAGGAGGCACCTAAAACATGGAAGGTGTGGTATCAAAGAAAAAAAGGGGGTGGGGAGAAACAAATCTGCCTTTAAGTGTTGGAAAGTATTGGGCAAACTGTTTGAAGGAACCTAAGTAAGTTTAAGGTTAACAGAGTTAGACCAAGAAGTTAGACTATGTAAGCTTATGTGCTGACAAGCAAAAGTCAGAAAGCTATGTAAGGGTCTCATGGGCCATGGTAGAATTTGAATTTTATGTTAATGGTAATATTAGTCTATTTTATGGTTGACTCCATAGGGCATGGGATAGAACAGGAGAAAGGTATAAATAGAGTTTGGGGCTTATTACTTAGGCATCTGGGTTGTACACAATGCAGAGATAGGACTGAGATGAGGGAGTCACAGAGATTGGACTGGGTTTCAGAAATGTGGGTTGGAAGAGTGTAGGACTTGTAGAGGTGAGTCTAAAATGAAAGAGATGTTTCAAGTATTATTTTGAAATTATAACAGTAATCACATTCATTGTTCCTGGTAGTTTTATCCTTTAAAAACACGATTCTGGTGCTTCTACACTCCCTTACATTTCTATTTGTATAGCTGTCATGGCTCAATTATATGCTCCTGGAGAGGTCAACATACAAGAACAGAGTCAAGCAAGGTGGGAGAAGAAGCCCAGTGTGCATGTTCTGTGAGGGGACCAGAGTGAGACAGGGTGTGTTTAGCCTACAGTGCTCAGGAGGGCCTTACAGGAACTCAGAGGTCCATGTGTTTCTAAGAAACAGAAGTGCCATTCTAAGTGAATCTCAGCCCTGATGGTGACAGGAAAGTGTGTGAATGGGTTTGTGGAAGGAATAATCAAGTCTTATCCTAAGTGGACTCAATCGTTAAGATTACAGAGCCTTCCACATTGCCTAGTTTCAGAAATAGCCATGATTTTGTGCTCTTGTTAGATCTATCTAAAAACCCTTCAAGTCTATTTTTATTGCTGCCCTTTTAGATGAAGTTCTCTGATATGTTTATTGCCTGCTGTGCTATGTAAAACTGCCCTTGATTCGCCCAAGCTTTATTTCTCTTTCGCTTGCAGTGAAGTGCTTCATTCTGATATTTCAGGGTATGTTGTTCAGACTGTATGTGTAAGAAACAGTTTTTCCTCAAAGGAGATAAGAGGTAGTTTATTCTGGAGCCAAATATGAGTGACCGTGGCTCAAGAACCCAGAATCAGGTTATCCCAAATTCCATTCTCTAACATGGATAAAGTTTCGTGAAGTTTTATAGTAACAGAACAAAGAGTGTCATAGGTCAGGGCACGTTTACATTGGTGGGAACATCAGATGGGTGGTTATATCAAAGTGGGGGGCTCTCTACTATAGGCCTCAGATGCTGTCTGATAGCATTCTTTGCCTTTGTGTTGGTGAAAGCTATGAATCTGTTCCTGCATCCTAAGAATCTACCTAGTAGTCACAAAGATGTTAGGTCACATATACAGAGGTAGGCAGTAAATGGCTATTAAGGAGTTGAAGATGGCACAGGATAATTTGTCTCTGGGCTTACAACATCCCAACACGTCTATGTCATTGATGTTCTAATCAACCAGCCTTTGTAGACTAGCATCTTTCTAGGAATTTTCATTCATAAAACCATGTTAATTCACTCCTGCTATGATTGCTTAGCTTTTGCTCAGACCTCTGTTAGTTTGTCTTTTTTTATAATATTAGTGTGCTTGGTTGGTTTCTCATTGTTTACTGGGCCCTGCTCTCCATCAGTTGTTAGGTTTTCTCTTCCTTTACCCAGCTTGATGCATGCAGCTAAACATGACTATGAATTCCTGGGGCGCATGCTTTCTGAATGGATGATGGAATAAGTTTTCCCTTGCAGGATGCAGCACCCACATGTACAGCCACCTTCTTAAGAAACTTAGCAATAGGTTCCCAGCCCCCTTTACATAGAAAAGCTCACCTGTGCTATATTGCGATTACAACATCTCCTATTACACATGATTCCACATACACATTCGGGGACAGTTCCTTGCAAATTCCTACAAATCCATCTGAGGAAGAAACGATAGGTGTCCTAGCTTTGCCATTCTGGCTTGTTCTAGTTGGGGGTCACTGATTGGACCCCCAGCCAGTGCTGTGCATGATTAGCAGACATAGTGAGCATGCCCTCTTTTCCAGCTATATGCACTTTGTTGGAAAATGTGGCTTCAGTTCATCCTCCCTGACTGGCCAGCTCTGGTCCTCATGTGGACATTCTCCCTGCTCTCACACAGATAATGAGGCACCTTCCACTGGCAGAGGTCCCCCTTCTGCCTCCTGCCACACACATGCCTTAACACCACTGTAGTCCAATTCCCACACCTACCCTTCCTGAAGCTGCATCAGCTATAGTTACCAGTGACCTGCTAATTGCTAACCCAGGGGGGTGGCACATTTCAGTTGTCAGGATGCTGCTGCATTTAGAATGGTGAGTGCCACCTTCTAGCTTCACTGTAACAGTGAATACCATTCTTCCTTTCCTCTCTCATTGGTGTCTTTTCTTCCACTTGCTCTTTAAATGTTGGCATTTTGCCCCTTGTAAGCCTGACCCATTGTCTCCTCACTTAGGTTTATCTCCCAAGTTGTCTTCTTCCATCTCAAGACTTGGAAGATTCTCCTGTAATGATAATTCCAAATCTATATTCTAGCCTGCGTTCTACTGATCTCCCCTCGGACAGAGTGACATGCGATTCAACATGATCTCATCCTCACAGGTCCCATGTGCCTCACCGCTTTTTAATTAGCCTCATTGCTCCATAAGTAACTTCTTAGAAAGGTCTTATGGGCCTTTTCTTTCCCAGGCTTTCTTTTCTTCAGAGAACATATATCAGCATTTACATAATGTTCTTTGCTTATGTAGTGTGACTTCCCCCACTAGTATATAAACTGCATTTATACCCTTCAATGTGCTCACAATACCTGAACCAACTTGTGGTACTCAAATACTAAATAAATGGATGAGGCATCCCCCCAATTCTATTTTTTTCTCATTTCAGTAGATGACACAACTCCCACCCAGTCACTCAAATCATAGAGAGGGAGTCATTTCAGAGACATCATTGCCCATACCACCACAGCTATCCATATCTATCACCACCTATGTCCAGTAGCTTTACCTCATAACTCTTCCTGATTATATCTGTCTCCCATCTCCATTGTTCTGTCACCTGATTTCATACCATAAGGCCATTCCCTGAGCTGTGGAAGCTCCTACCTGCTTCCTACATCTGTCTTTTATTGTCAAAATCTACCTCCATGAAGGCAAGAGTAGACTTTCTGAACACTAGATATGATTCACTGCTTTCTTTTAGAAAACTCTTCAGTGGCTCCAGTCCGCAGCTGGACCAAGACCCAGGTGCTCTGTGTGATATGTACTAGGCTAACCAGGTTGCATTATGTGACACCCCTCATTTTATGTTGAGTTGGCTGCTGTTTCTTAACTCTTAAACTGCTCCTAAGCCCAAACTGATTCTCTTGGACCTCCTTCTTTTCCTTTCTCATTCATTTTTCTTGACTACTCCTTAGTCTTCTGCTTCAGAGTCCCATGAATTCTCTGTTCACCTATTCTTTCCCTATCCTGGTGTCAGCTCTTCTATCTGTCCATGTATATGCTTCCTTCTTTAGCCTGGGAATTTGCTGAAGGAATGTGATACATATTTTCATCTTTTTGTTCTCCCCATTTATCCAGTGCTCAAAGCATAATAGGTGCTTGATAAATGTTAGGGTAGATGTAAAAAGAGTGGATGGTCTGAGTAGATATTTGGTTTTGACTGAATTCTGGTCATTGTTATCAAGTTCTAACATGGAATTATATTGTTCAAACCTGAAAGGTATGAGATATTTGCAAAGTGAGAGTTTGTTACATACTGTATGCTAAATAATATTGTATTTACACTTCTCATAATAGATCTCTGTCCTACCATCCTTGTCAGAAGTCAGTGATAACTAAAGAAATGAGTGAGGGGGGACAAGGAGAGACCATTGAAAGGTTGTTTCTCTCATTATAAATCTGAAAGATTTTCTCAAAGGGCATTTTTAGTAGTAAAGTAACTTTGCTCTTATAATCATATTACTATGTTAGGCTCAAGGCAGTACAGTTTATTGGACAGTTCCATAAACATCCTGTAGTTGAAAGTTGATGCCTCTTCCCCCAGACTGTATGCTACATTTGAGTTTTCAATGTTGAAACACATGTTTTTGTTGCAGTACTTAATCACCAACTGCTGTAAATCATGCTCAGACTATTTTCAGTTGAACAATTCTGTCATGGTGATGTGTAAAGACACTAAGAAAGACAGTGTGCCAAGGATGCTGTAGATGTGTTAAAAGCCAGGAATGTGGCAGGTTATTTAAATGGCAAAGAACAGGTTCTAAACTGAAGTGAGCACTGAACTTTTACATCTGTGTAGTGGCTTTAAACCTTGTTTCACCAAGTCCTGGGTTTCTCTAAGATTATCTTGGGGACACTTAAGTGCCTAAGGAGCTGAGGCTGAGCTTCCCCCTACTGCCCCCACAGCCACATCAGAATGTGGTTCATAGAAAGCAGATTTTTTCCCCTTTCAGAGACAGGGTTTTTGAGCCCCTCTGCATCCCAGAAGTGAACTTGATATATAGCTGACAGTGACTTCCCTTCTCCTGAGGGCTGGGATCACAAGCATGTGCCACCTGGCCTGGTTTAGGAGATGCTGGTGATAGAACCTGGGGCTTTGTGTATGGTAAGCAAGTACTGTACCAACTGAACTATATACCTCCAACCCTAGAAAATGACTCTTCATCATATTTCACTATTAGTTTTCTTGATTTGGCTGGATGGATATAGCTCAGTTCATGTTCACTAATATAGATTGCTTAAACATAGGTATAGTTTTTCTTATTTAAATTTTTACATAGTTTTCAAGTGAATAAAAGGTACATTTTATACAGTTAGATTCCAAATAGCTTAAAAAGAATGAAAATAATTTTTAAAACTTTCATAGTCTTCCATTCTTCACTTTTAAGTGGATTGGGAGAGACCCCTCTATCTTGGCCACTCTTACCTACTAGTGAGTACAAATTAAAATGCTTTAAGGCACACAAATGAAAGGGCTTGGCTAATATATATCTAGGAACTTTCAGAAAGGATATGCTGTGGAGATACTTCCAGGAATTCCAATAGCTAGAATTAATTGGAGTTTTGGAAACATCCAAATAATCAGAAATGTTGTTATTTTACTTTATGTTCAAACTGACAAAGAAGATATCTCCTTGCCTGGGGAGAGAGAATAATGGTAACAGATGCTAGAAGACATCCAATAGAGGCGGCTCCATCAGCAGATAGAGTTAGGCACAGAGCCCAGTCTTCATAGTGGAAGATACATGGAATCTAGAAATGGAAGATTGTCAGCTCAGTGTCCATCCCTGGCAAAGTCTTAAGCCAACTTAGCAGATGGTTCATCAGCATTTGGAAAAGGTGTTCCAGATTCAAACCAAGTGATAGGGAACCTCCCGTGCTTCTTATCTGGTTCTGTCCCTCTTGACTAGGGACATTTTTCATAAGGCTGTTTATGATAGCCAACATATGTCTTTTTTTTTTTTTTAAGCTGGGAACAAATAAACTTTGTTGGGGAATGGGTGGGTTTGGTGAGGCTCATGCCAGCGGAAGAGAAGAGCCAGAAAGACAGGAAGAGAGCTCCTATGGCCAGACTGATGGAACCAGAGTGGGCTTGGAAGAGCAGTGGGGAGCTTTGGTAACTACCATGTTTATGGTGAGTGTGCCACAACACTGCCTTTCTCACTGTAAATTTCAAGCCACCCCTGCCTTCAGAATACTTGGGGGCATTTATTTAAAATGTAGATTCCTGAGACTCATTAAGTATCAGTTCTCTGGAGGCTTAGCTCAGAAATCTACTTTTAACAAGCTTTTGAGGCAATCATCAAGCATGCATAGATTTTATAACTTGTTCTTCAAGGATGAAAAGTATTTGCCATGAAGAAAGTTGCCCAGATAGAGAAGTATGGAGGTTCTTTAGCTATCTCATGAGCAGATTCAGATTTTGTTTTGTTTTGTTTACACATTATTATGACTCAGATTTCTGATTCTCCTCTACATCTAAGTAACTGCCCCACCCAGGTCATACCTAACCCTGATGCCATCTGGTGACAGCCACTGATACTGCAAAAGTAAGGCTACTGAGGTAAGTTTTTTTGAGTTCTGAAACTGGGATTTTTCATTAAAGACTTAAAAGATTTAAAGAACAGTGGAGATATGAGAAGAAACATAGTTGCCTATGATTCTGCAAGAAAGTTAGATTCTCTGCCTCCTGGATTGGGAAGGGAGACATACTAGTACCTATGTAACAACTAACTGTCCAGAATAAAAAGTGTATCTGTTCGGACACCCATAAGTTCATAATAAATGTCACCCATATAAAGAATATGCGAGAAAACTCATAATAAAATACACATTCCATTTTATCAATTATATTACAATTGATTCACATAGAATGCTTTCATTTTTATCAAACTCCCATTTCCATAGCAACATTTGATTGCAGCTGACAAAGGAGTATAGGCCTAACATATATACTGATAGTTTTATTTATGTTAAGACAAAAATGAAACACCACCACCACATGTCAAAAACCTCACTTGTTGGCCATTAATGTGAGCAACTTGTTGGTTGAGACAGATAATTGTTTTTTAATCCTAGAAAAAAATAGCCTCAATTTTCTGTGGAATTCCCAGTGTAATGTCTACAAGTGTGGCACAGTTTTTATCTGTGACATTGAAATCCTCTGTCACTTTCATGGGCTATCAACAGAACCATGAATCAAACCTTGCTTTTTGATGTTTGCAATTTCATAGGTATCAATGCTTCTATCATGACCCATTTCAAGCTACTAAAACAATATAGCTGGAGGTGGAGCTGGGAAGAGATGCCTGATTACATGTCACCACACAGATAGCACAGGTATTCTGAGTAGATAATATAAATATGTAGTAAGAATTAATAGGAAATTATCGTGCTGGAGTACTTATAATCTTTCTTTCCAATATCATTTATTTAATTAGAAGTTTACATAATCTCACCTTTACCGATGCCTTTGTTTAATAACCAGCCTTTAAAATTCCCAAAAATTTAATAATTGACTCTTAAGAGCTTCCATGAGCTGGCTATAGCACATCATTTGAATAGGAGCTCATTTTCAGAACTCACAGACGGCTGCCAGAGTTATGTTCTTGCTGTTGTGCTGGAACACAAATAAATACTCCAGTACATTTTTACATTCACACAGAAGTGCAGCTTTACAGTAACTAACAAATGTGCCCCTCTCCTGGGCACCAGAGTCAGGAAAGATTGCTAAAAAGATGAAGTCATATTCAATAGAGAAGTTTCCTCTGACACATCTGGGAAACTATGATTTAAACAATTTGTCAGCTCTATGTTTTGTCAGTAGATACTCTGACATGGAAAGGTACCTCTCTTGTGGCACATCCTACTGACTTTAGCCAACTGGTTTTTGATGACTTTATACTCTCCATATGCTCTTCTGAATACAACAATGGTATGATGTTGTTTGTTTTTATTTTTCCATTTCTATACCTGTTCTGTAACAGGACATTTAGCTTCCAATTAAAATTTGATGGTATTGTTGGTGCTGTGGCCACAAATTCAGCCTTTTGGAACACTTTGTGAGTTCTGTATATAGAACTAAAGTTAATTTTCAGGAGACAAAATTTTGAATCTCTCTGCCACATGCAAAAAATAGTAGGATATAAGCCATAGTCTTTATGAAGATTCTTCTTTAATACAGTGCTCTGAAATGTTGTATCTTTGCGGGAGGAGTTTGGATAGCCACAGAATAAGCAGTGCACCATTAAGGCACTTAGTCTCATTGTGTTTTCTTACTGTTCTGCTTGCATGAAAACTGTTAGATAACTTTATTATGTTCCCAGAGAACATGTCCTGAAGTATGTTTGAATGTCCCACTGTAGGTATCTGGCCTCTGTCAATATTTTCTGAACTGATCCCTGTAATTATGGCAAGGGGGCCTATTTACACAGAACTTTGCTTGCTGAATGACTGTAAACACAAAATTGCTTCAAGTTGCTAATTGTTCTTTCCTGCTGTGGACATTGGCTATGACCCAGCAACTTGGCTCTAGTTCAATCATATAAGCTCTCCTGTTGCAGGCCCTTGAATATTACCTCAAGTAAAAATTGCTCTGAGGTTCACTGGTTCTTAATTGTAGTAAAGAAGATTCTCTTTTAATATTTTAATAAACATTTGCACTATAACGTGAGAAAAGCAACCTTTTATTATCTTAGAAAGCAAAACCAAACTTGTGGCTAGAGAAGATGAGGAAGCCATTTGTGAGCATTTCTGATGCCATTTTCCATCTTTCTCTCCAAGCCACATTGGTTGCAAGTGGAAGATGTGTGTTTGGTGGAGCTGATTGAAAAAAAAAATGATACCACAACTTAGGACTTCCATTAAACATCCTATGGCCAGGTAGAAGAGAAGCACATGGGTACACAGATGGCAGGCTGTGTACCAGAGGCTTTGGGGTGCCCATTGGTAAGGGATGCTTAATCACAGTTCCTCAGTGGAACACACCTCCCAGGATGCTGTGCACTGTCTTGGATGCAGGGACCCTTCCCAGGCCATCTGGGTGCTCCACCCTGTGGCAGCCTGTGACAGTACTGGGCAGAATCTTCTAAGAGCAGACTCTTCACAGGTGCTTTTCTCTACTTTCTGGCTGCAGTTTCCTAAGATGGAGCACTTCTGGGCACTTTGTGATCCCTATTGGTCAGAATTTCCAATGGTTCAGCTTCCCATTTTAAAGTATGTTGTCTGTATATTAATTTAACCTCTATACGTTTATTTATAAATTTAATAATAATCCAAGTAAATACACACACACACAGCATGTTTAAAAAATGGAGAGGGACAGGCTTCAGTTCATTCCTGTGAGTCTATTCACAAAACAACCAAAACAACCTTATTTATTTACTCTTGCCTAATTTTAGCTTTCTGCTAATTCACTCCTTACTGTAAATAACACTTCAAATTTTGTCCACTGACACTAGACTGTGTACACATACACACAGTGAGGAAGTTTCCTATTTCAAATGTGT
This sequence comes from Onychomys torridus, assembly GCF_903995425.1. Classification (NCBI taxonomy): domain Eukaryota; kingdom Metazoa; phylum Chordata; class Mammalia; order Rodentia; family Cricetidae; genus Onychomys; species Onychomys torridus. Next base: position 85,811,334 of record NC_050443.1, read on the forward strand.
GTGTGTGTGTGTGTGTGTGTGTGTGTGTATGTGTGTATGTACATGTACAAAAAAGGGGACAGCACAGGACAGCTTCCAGTACCATCCTCAGGAAGGCCATTAATTGCAATCTGAGCTAGTATATGTAACACAATATAATGATTTTGTATAAAGCTACTCATTACCAAGCTATGAAGTATGTTGAGACCTCAGAAATGGAAACAGTTTATGTCCTTACTCTTGCACTAGTGGAAGAATTCAGTCACTTGTATCCAAAGTCTTCAGTTATATGCTCTTGAGAGTTGAACATGACATGATTGCATCAATTCTGTCTTTGGTTGTTGCTTTCTTTTATGGCAACTTGTGTTTCTGCCACTGTTGTATGATATGTTCTATCCCAATAATTTGCAAACAAACAAGCACATGTCTTCCCTTACTTCAAATGGACCCCACTCCCAGTGGATACATCTACAAAAACCTCCCATACTTACACTCAGGAAACATTGTGGAAGAGGGGGAGGAAAGATCGTAAGAGCCAGAGGATCAGGGAGTTTGCTGTGAGATTGTCTCCTAGAAATGTGAGAAGCTACACCTATAAAGTCACAACAGTGTGACTGCCTAAATGTGAGCTGAACATGGATGACATCAAAGGACATGCTAAACTGCACAGGGAGAAGCCCATGAGGGCTCAACTCTACACAGAGAACTATAGGCAACTGAGGAAAGCTGGGAGCAGACGTAGTCTTCCCCAGGGAAGAGCACACCACGTGATTGTCGAATGCCAAATGGCCAGCCCTGAAAACATACAAGTAATGTTATATGGAGAAAACAGGTTATATTAGGGATATATATGCATGCAATCATAATAAGTTTAAAAAGAGGCCATGAATTTCAAGAAGAGTAGATAGAGGTATGTAAGAGGGCTTAGAGGAAGGAAGAAAAAGGGAGAAAAAATTGTAATTATATACTTTCAAAAATAAAAAAATTTAAAAGTAAATAGTAAATAAATTTGTGTAAATTTAAAGGTTGAGGGACACAATGGTTTTATGACAAGAGAGAGGGAAGTGCTCTTTATAGTTAATTTTTCAGTGTTGGCCCAAGGGCCTTCTGATATGTATTTTAAGTCACAACAGTAGAAAATAAGTAGGTATTTATCAAGGGGCTGGGAAACCCTGGGAGACCTGAGACCTCAGCAGTTAGGTGAGGAGATGGTATTGCCTTGGGTAGTTCTCTGGCAGGGGGCTTAAGAGGAATTTTGTATATAGCTATTACTGGTATTTAGTGAACCTAAAGTCATATGCTTTTGTCAAAGATATCTGTCCTTCAGCTGTCCACTACTAGATGATTCTTATATTTTTTATGATAATGTCTCATCTTTTCCAACTTTTTCAGTACCTCTTATTTGCTTTTCATTAGTTATTGTGTAATCCAAATGTCTTATAGCATAAGACCCATTTGTGGGCCCAGGACACAAATGCACCTTCTGGATCAGTAGCTAGTCTTTACCTGACCAGATTAGAAAAGAACCCCTGGCCAGTCATGCATTGTGCTTTCCTGAGTCTGCAATCGGGCATATGGGGGGGGGGGGGGAATAATATATTACATAAATGTTTGTGTTGTGTTTTGACTAAGCCTATAGCCTTCCTACTGCTGCCTCGTTGGTGCTCTCATTGATTTTTCTTTTCACTGGTCTTTCTTCTGCTTTCCTTGTGTTGGCTTCTTGCTCAAGCCTGTTCTCTCTACAGTCTACCCTCTGGCCTGTTGCCACCAGTATGGCCTTGGTTTCTTCCTAGTCCTTTAACTGTAAGAACCTCGCTCTCTTCTCATGCTGTCGGGAGTCCATATTACTCCTGTCTACCGTGCTCACATTCCTGGTATGTAGAAAGCACTTCAAACTTAAGCCAGCTTTTAGATAGTGTCTCCTGGATGTAACTGCTTGAGCCCCTCATGATATAGGATAATCATGACTGCCCACCAGAGTGTGAGCTTTGTGTAACCCCACAGGAGAGCATATTTACATTCAGGGTCAGAGATTCAGAGACTATTAGACATCACCTTTTGTATTTCATATACCTGTGTCCAGAGCATCATTTGGGTCGTGCTCCCAGAGTCCATTCTTTACTTGGTATTTGTGCAGCATCCTGCCTTCTGTGCCTCCTGCCTAGGCGCCCTGCTGTCCTGCCTGCACCCACTACCCTGGTACTCTGTCATCTTGCCTATGCTCCAGTTCTTATCTTTGCCCCTTTTCAAAGTTAAGCCCTTGTCTTGTGATTGGCTTCCATTCAAAGGACACAAAACTCTTGGTTCACCATAGTGACATAAAGTAGGCAGTTCTTACAGGAGCTTAGGCAGGGGTGTGGGAAATGTGGACTCAGGAGTTAATGAGTACTGAGATCCAGTGTGGGATGACAAAGGAGTTCTATAAATGGGAGGTGTGAGTGTTCATCCTGCCCGTGAACTGTGTGTTTCACTATGTGTAGATGTTACATTGTATGTTATGTGTACTTTGCTATAATTTTTTTTTTAATGTAGAAAATACTACCAGGCATAAAAGGATATGAGATTTGGAAAAGTCTTAGGTGAAACTGTCATCACCTGTCTACAGCTAAAGTTCTGCCCACTGCCTGTTATGTGGAGTACTTACAGCTCATGGAGGACCAGCCTCATGAGAGCATTGTGAGAACAGCTGGTACTCTCGCATCTTCCTGTGAGTGTCAAGAATAGTATTGAAATCTTAACAATTTTTTTTCCTGGTTGGTGTTCCTTAGAAAAATTGCTATATTTCTTCATCTTATCTTGGCCATTCCAGTTAATAATACTGCTAGTAAAAATGAGTGATTGAAAAGATATTGCCTGCATTTCAATAGCCTTAAATATGGCTAAAGGGAAATTAATTTCAAGTTATATAATTTGTGGAGGAAAGGTGATAGTTAATAAATACATAGCTTTTAACTAGTTACCAGCAGTCCAAGACTGACTTTGGCACAGGCAGATCAATAACTTAGGAGTACATTTGGATGTGGGGTATGGAGGGCCACACTGGTAAGGGTTATACGTTAGACCATGTCTGGCTGTTAACCATGCACTAGGGCTAAAACCAGATGGAGAAAGTGGAGAGGAGTGTGAAGGGAACCTCCTATACTTAGACTCTGGGAAATCTTTGAGGGTAAGTTCTTCCAAGTTTAGTCTTGACCAGAGGAGCCAAGCTATTTGAAGACAGCTGCTACCCCTAAGAGCCTCTTTAGGAGATGTCATTTCTCTAGCATCTTCTGAAGATGTCACAGTACCTCTGGTAATGTAGTGTCTTCTAGAGAGGCACTTCAGTATAGTGTGTTGTAAAGTTAGTTTAAGAAATTATGTCTATCTCCATGGCCCATTTTCCTTCTGTTATGTGCTATATGTAGTAGTAAACATTCAGAAAAGAGTGAAATATTGTTTCATTTTCAGTCCTGAGAATGAGTAATTTTTTTGTTTTAAATACAGCCTCATATAGCCCAGGCTTGCCATGAATTTGCTACAGAGTCTTGGCTATCCTCAGACTCTGGATCTTATTCCCTCTGCCTCCTGGCTTTAGGGTTGAGGGACCATATCACTATGCCCAACCTGAACAAGTGATCTTAATGATGGTTCTCTCTATAAGTACTCAAGCTTGCACATAGTTCTTAGAAGTTTTTTTCCCCTTAAGCACATTTTTGGTAGAGTAAAAGTAGATATAAGTATAAATGATATATAGTTTATGATTTTATCACTTATCAAACGGAGTATGTCTTGTGAACTGATGCAAGCTGGATCATAGAGATATGTTAGAAATTTTCAATCTATTCGAGAAGATGAAATCTGGAAGGCTCTTCCATTTCAATATGTTTTTGTTTTATATATTAGGAATCTCGAAATAAGCTTCCTTGATGTTATCCAGGTAGCTAGAGCTATGGCCCAGGATAGAAAATAACCAATTCTTCGGTGAAATAGTCTGGGTCCTAGTGGAAGCTGGCAGCATGATCAAACTGGGTAATTTGTGGGAAGTTGAACACAAGGACTCTCTGCAATATTAAGGTCAGGGTTCAAGGGAACCATTGAGGGATAATGCAAACTCTAGAGCCAGTAACAGAAGGGAGCTGTCACCACTTGTAGATAGAGAAGGACCTAGAAGAGGAGCTGTGGCTTGAGCATCAGGACACACATGACATTATGGCAACCAGAAAGCAGCTGAGGGATTAAATGCCTTAGCTGGCCTCTGCTCCTACCATCTAGTTTTCCATTGGAACTTCCCATTGGCTAAAAATCAACTGGAGTAAAAGGCATGGGAAGCCTGGGATATAATTCATAAGGTCAGGCTGGAGTGGCTGAAAGCAGTGAAGAAAATGGAGGTCTGTGTATTTGTGATGGTGGAATTTTCAGTGTCTCCCATTGAAAGAGGTCAAATTCAAGTATGAGGACAGGGTTTCATAGCAGGTATTAAAAGAGGGCCTTTGACTATAAAGAATGACCTGTACAAATGAGAAGTTAGGTGAGTATAGGATTTTCTTTAAGTTCCTAATTTAAAAGAACACAATCTTTGGAACCAGAACTGTGAGGTGGCTAGAGCCTATATAGCCTTCAAATACTTAGACATAAAATCCATTGGCTCTTTAGCTCCAAAGTTTCCTGGCCTCACCAGGAACTGTGCTCTCTCAAGAACTATTAGGAGACCCTGACGGAACAGCTTGTGCTTAAGTCAAGCCCGCATAAGACAAGGCTGCACTCAATCTCTAGGTTGTTTCCTATGACTTCCTCCCAACAGCACTCCATTCATACTAATGAAGCCTATGAGTCCTCCAGCCACTCCAGCATAGGCCCAGCCAACAGAAAGCGAATACATAGTCTGCTTTCAGCCAGGCCAGTTGTGACAAGGGCAAGTCTCTGTTTTGAAGATGATCACCCATGTCTGAAGAAGGACCTAAAGGGAAGTCCGCTTAATTCTGGGATCTAAAGCCCAAACCAGATTCCCAGTGCAGCACCATGCCCTATGCAGGTGGGCAGATGCCAGATAGAAGCAAGAGGTAGGACTGAGCCTGGGCTTTCTAGTCAAGCAATCCACTTCCTTGTTGAATGGTGAAAGGGCTGAGAGAAGTAATCATGTTTATCTAGGGAAACATCACTCCTCATACAGATCCATATGGGAAGAAGCAGATGTTGGTTTATGAGATGCTTTTAAATACTAGTTCAGAATGGTGCTTGTCAGCAACCTTTTCTTGTTTCCCAGTGTAGATGAGAAATTTGAACAAAATTGGATCAAAGTGAGAACAGATCTGGCCTAGCAAAGAATTCTGACTGAAAAGGCTTAGAAAAGGGTCCTGTGGGAGGTGTGAATTATTGGGCCAATTCAGAAGGCCCCAGCTTCAAGGAAATGTCAGGAAATAGAACAAAAACACTGTGGTAAGTTGTTGTGCAGGTGCAGGTATACAGCCAGGTGAAGAGGAACGTCTTCCTATGATAGAGGTGAGGAATGAACTGTAGACACTGTAGGCAGCCTGCAGTCTCTGAGTAACAGCTGTATATCCTGTCTCTGAGTACACACTCCTACCTCACTATAGTCCCACAGGGCACTAGTGGGTGAGGTGAGACTACTTTCTTGTGGACACACTAAGGAGCATTGTTGACCTCTTCAGCCTGTCCTTTGTCACCACCTGCTCTTGTTGTGTTTCAAGATGGTCTCTCCCAGCCCTCAGGTAGATGTCTTCCTCTGTCTCAGATCATCTGCATATCAATCTTCTATAATTTTTCAGTAACTCTAGCACATCTGAATGTTTCTGTTTATTCTACATGGGCCAGAATCCCAATATATACAAAACATGGGGGCTGAGCATGGTGCTGCAAATCTGTAATCCCAGCAGAGGTAGGAGGATGGATTGCAAATTTAAAACAGCCCAGACACCGCCCCCTACTCCCAGTGCCCATCAGTGCCTGATATATATGGGATAACTGTCCCTGACGCCTCACCATCTGCAACACTCTGGAGAGCAGGCCCTGTACCTCACCTAGGCAGCACAATAGAGCCAACCCTGTTGGCAGAGGTGTGGGTAAGCCAGCTCTGAGGTTGTAAGCATGGAAGAGAGAGCTGTGCCCATTACTCATCTGTCTTGTGGTGGCATGGGTAGGAGAGAAATGGCCTCCCCAACTGATGCTTGAGGCAGGTGGGAGAGCTGGTCCTACCCATTATCAGCTGCAGCACTCAGGAGAGTGGCCCCTACACCATGCCTGGGCAACACAGTAGAGCTGGCCCTGAAAGTATAGGTGTCGGAGAATCAGTCCTGAGGCCATGAAAGCCAGAGAACTGGCCCTAAACTTTACTCCTGGCTGTAAATGGTGAACTAGCCATAGCAATCCTGGAGAGCCCACCCTGGTGGCAAAGATAGGGGAGAGCTGGCAGACTGACCAACCCTACAAGTACCCAGGCCCAGAACCAGGGTTATATTTTGGCCCACTCCATATCCACCCCATCTATATATGTATATACACCCCTTCTGGAGTATAGGGGCAGGGGCAGGGGCAGGGGCAGGGGTTCAGTGCTGTGGACCCAGGGCTGCAGGATCTCTATGACATAGGGCAGCAATGAGATGTCCATGAAGAGTCCCAGTGAGGGTTCAGCATCTATGGTACAGCAGAGACCGGGGGCCTAGAGTGATTCTTTTCCATCAGTGCCTGCCTGTAAAGATACATGAATAAAGGGGTTTACTTTGTGACTCACTGTGTTGTACTGCAACTTCTGTGATGGGATTTTCGCCTTCCATTTTTCTTTTCTTTCTTGCTCTTTTCTTTTTCTCTTAAATCTTATTTTCTCTTATTTTGGGGTGAGGAGGGAGATGAGTAGGATCAGTTGGCATGATGTGAAAGACACAACAAATAAAAAAAAAAAATTCTGGACTACATAGTTCCATGCCAGCCTGAGCTACATATCTAGACCCTGTCTCAAAACTCAAAAGCAAAAACAAAAGAGAAATTGTAGATTCTATAAGCATTTTCTTCCAACTAAGTAAGTGGTAAGATATTATAAGTAGATTTTCCTCACAATCAAATCATTTCTGGAGGGAGCAAGTACAAAGAGAAATGGAAGCCCAATAGCCAAACATCTGTGGTGACTGAGCCTTCCTCTTACGCAGACAGTGAAGGCTTGGGTACAGCAGGCTTTGGAAGTGAGGAATTATAAACACAGGTGCTGCAGCCCAGCCATGAGTGCTTGCACCTGCAGCCCCTGTGTAGCCTCATTTGGCTGAGGCAGAGGTGGCAATGTTAGTGTGAAGAAGAGCTGGTCACACCCACGAAACAATGATTTGCAAAATAAGGTGCAAAAGAACATGTCTCTCCATGGTAATTTTAGGCCAGCTGCTTAGTTACACAGGCAGAATCTTTTGGGCAGCCTTCTAAGGAAGGAATCTGTAGACATGGTCTGGTTACAGATAGACCATGCTCTGCATTAGTAACAGGAGAAAAGTGTAGTTGATGCCAATTGCTAGGATCTGTATTCCAGTTCATTTTACTCATGGTCTTCTTAGAGTTAAGGCAGCTGTGTGATCTGTTTACCTGGCTCAGCACCTTAATAATGGGCCCCTGTAGGCCCGAGTTAATGCTCCTTAATCCTTGCAATTTTCACCATGAGCTAGTGCTAAGAGAATCTCATGTCTGCTGTAGGAATAAAAATCAGGAATAGCCATAAATTGTAGCCTTGAGTTGGATAGCACTCTGACTGGTGGATATAATGGGAATTATTATGGTGATTTTAGCTCTAGATAGAGGCGGTCTTGTGAGCCCAAGGTCCGTTGTCAGGCTTCACAAGAACCCTGAATATATTTGACCGGACAGTGACGTATACATGGAGGTTTGAGTGACAATGACCCCTAAATGCTCACGTATTGAATGTTTAGTTCCCAGTTTGTGGAGTGTTAGGAAGGATTATGATGTTGGAGGTGTGTCACTGGGGTAGGCTTTCAGGTTTCAAAAGGATACTCCAGGCCCAGTAAGATGCTCCCTGCCTCCTGCTGTGATTCCTATATAAGCTGTCAGTTACTGCCCCAGCCCTATGCCTGCCTGCCTCCACAGTCCCCACCATGATGGTCATGAATTCACCCTCTGAAACTGTCAGCAAACCTCCAATTAAATGCTTTCTTCTATAAATGGCCTTGTTCATGGTATCTCTTCACAGCAATAGAACAATCCAGGAGTGACCTTCTCCTTTGAAGGGATCTGCACAGGCGCAGCTTGAGATGGATGTGGTGCTTCCTTGTCTGTAGATGCCTGTCTCATAGATGAAAGGGGCGAAGGACCTTTCTCTGGGAGGGAAAGATGGAAAATAATGTTGTTATGAGGGAACTAATCTTACCACCTTCAAAGGCTACACCTTCTGATAGAATCGTCATTATCATTGGAGTTAGGGTTTCAATACTTTTGTTTCTTTATTTGTTTGGAGATAGGATCTCACATGGCCCAAGCTGGCTTGAACTTACTGTATAGCCAAAGTACCTTAACTACTAATACTCCTGCTTCCAGCTCCCTGCCCCACCTGGGATTCCATATGAATTTTGAGGAGACAAAACTATTTGGTCTGTGCTATTACATTCCTAGTCTTCTATAATCCATATTATTTTCATTTGCAAAACACATTCATTACATTTTGAAATCTCCCAGGGTTTAACCTCTTTGAGCATTAGTTCTAAAGTTAAAGTGAAGAATCTCATCTAAATGTCATTCAATCAGAGATAAGTAGAACTTAAGGTGTTACTCTGAGGTACACTGCCTTCCTGTTGCAAACTAATGAAACCAACAATATAAGGTTTCCAAATTTTAGTGGTAGAGTTAGATAGGCTAGGATATCACAGCAGAGCACAGTACAGCCTAGAGTAACACAGAGATGTCCATTCCCAAAGGAGGAGACAGAGAAGAAAGGGGTCAGATCCCAGCTGAGTCCAAACAAGGCAAACTATGAGATCTTAAGATTCACAAAGAATCCATTTTGGTTAAATATTCTTTCTTCCAGACATACTGTGCCAAGCTCTGATATTTGGGAAGCACTAGGGTATTGGTATCTCCTGGGCACACTCCTAGTTCTGCCAAGGATGCTGTGCATTCCCAGGGTTCTTCAGCTCCCCTTGTCTCTCTCAGTGGGGGCCATCTAACCAACTAATGAAAGATGATGACCCCATCATGAATTTCTCAAATCTAATCTTCATCCCTATTGGCTATCATTCACAGTGCTGGAAAGTGTTATGCACATTACCAGAGGAGAAGTTATCACCCATCTCACCAATCTGTAAACCCTATGATCTACAATAACTATCTGCTGGGTAGTCACCGTGTACAAGAGTGACACAAATGTAAAGGGAATAGCCAATCACATTTTTGTTTGATTTAAGATCCTTCCTCTCCATAAGATGGAATCTCTGCTTGACACTGTGAATGAGCCTAAGAACCTGTGGCTAAATATGTCATTGATTCTAGGAGAAAAACCTGCTACTATTATTCACTAAGTGGACATAAAATGACCTCTAATGACTTGCATCTCTCAATCCTCATCAAAGAAACAACTTCCAACAGTAAGTGGTAATTAACACAGATAGCTACAACTAGTCAATATGCAAAGAATAAGAGATAGTGGAATGCTCATTCTAAAATAAGATGTCTATACCATTTACCCTCAAGTCTCAGGTATATATGCAGAAGAGGGGATGAAAGTGTTAAGAGCCATAGGTGGTGGATGACTTAAAGAAACAGTGTTTCCCCAGACATAACAGGGCAGCACAATGCGCGTGTGAACTCATTGTGATTGGGATTGCAGTCCCAAGGCCTGAGTAAACTCAAGCCAGATAAAATCCCAGCATGAAAGAAGATAGGGTGGGCATGAAGTCCCACCTCTAGCTGGGGAGATATTGATATTTTATTGATGTTGATAGAAAGAAAGATGGCTTTCTTCAATGGACTGATACCCAGCATATCAACCACACTCCAAAGCAGACCCCACTCTTAGTGGGAGTTGCCAGCAGAAACTGGACACCATCGATTTACAAAAAGAAAGTGGTGAGAGTGAGAAAGATGGAGTTGGTTGGGTAAGGAGGTGGAGGAGGAGTTGGGGGCAGAGGATGAATATAATCAAAGTACATGTATGGAATTCTCAAAGAATAAATAAAAGCATTATTTTAAACAAGAAGTTTCCAGATCTTTATATCTCTAGCTTCTTTTTGCTTAATAAATTTGTCTTCTGGTGATTTCTATCATCTCTAAATTTTCTGTTAGCTTTTTACAAGGAGAATTCATACCTTCAACACATTACATAGAAATAATTGGAGATAAATGTCTCATTTTGTTTGTTTTCACATTCTATCTTCCATAAAACCATTGCACATGAGCTCAGGTTACCCCAGTTCTTTACACCATGCAGCAAGGACCATCTAACTCATTCCTCCTTACCTTTAGAGACATCAAGATAACAGTCTTTACCTCCATGTGTCTGCCAAGAATCTGTCCATGGTCACCTGGGACCTTTGAACAGCCCTCCTCTTTCTCATCAGAATCACCCTAACAGTCCATTCATAGATCTTTCCAAGCACCCATGTCAGAACTCACCAGTATCTAACTGTCCACAGTTCAAGTGCTGCTTCCCCAGTCTTCCTACTTCCAGATCTACACCACAGTCTTAGTCATTGGAGGAGTCATCTGAATCCCAGGTTTGGTTCCATGCCCCAACTTGCAGCATCTAGGAGTGCCCTGAATTGGGAATAGTAGTACAAGAATTCTCCTGGCTAGTAGTTTCTTAAGGACAAGGACTAATTATATTTTAAACTTCCAGTTCAGTACTTAGTGTGTTTCAGTTGTGTGAGGGAATCGCCTTCTCTTGTCCTCAGCAATTAAATCCACTAGGCACTGATAAGGCTCTCAGTGTATGTTCATAACTGGACCACTTTAGGTTCATAAAGTCCCTATTTTTTAACTGCAGTGATCACTTATGGGTGGCAATAATAAATCTGAACATGAAGCACCCTGAACCTGAGATACATCATAAAGAACAGAATTTATATTTATTTAGCACCAGTTACTTTAATTTTTACAAAAAGAATTTTGGCATGTGTTATATGCTGTGTTTATGTATGATGTATTCATGTGTGTTGGGGTATGTGTATACATAGAAGCTAGAGCAGGGTGTCTGGTGTCTGTCTTTTATCACCCTCTGCCTTATTCCTTTAAGACGGGGTCTCTCACTGGCCTGGAATTTTACTGTTTTGGTGAGGCTGGCTGGCTATTGAGCTCCTAGGATCCAGCTTTCTCTGTTTTCCTGATACTGAAGTTCTGTAATCACATGTGTAATCATACCCAGCATTTTTTACATGGATATTGGGGATTTTTAACTCAGGTCCCATTGGTTACACTGCACGTGCTCTTATCCCCACTACTCCATTACCCTATCCTTAGCACCAGGAATTTTCTGAGAAGTCATTGCAGACATCTCCAAATGTAGAGACCAATAAGATTACTATGACAAGTGAAGATATAGAGAAATTATCCTAAGGTTATACAATCAGTGTTTAGATGAAAATCATTTTTGTTGTTGTTGCTTTGACTCCAGGTCTTATGTAGCCCAGGCTGACTTTGAATTTGCTGTGTAGTGGACGATGGCCTTGAATTTATAATTCCTCTGATTATGCTTCCCAAGTGCTGAGATTACAGGAGTGTCTCACCACACCCACTTTAGAGACACACAATGTGACTGTGACTTGCAGCTCTACTCATAACTGCTGTGCTGTAGTATCTACAGTTTAATTACACAGCAATATCTTTGCATGATTGCATTTCCTAGACAAGCTCAATCTTTTTAACATCAAAGCATTCAATTTTAACCTGGAATCTATGACATGTGTCTTCTCCAGTATGTTATTCAAAAAATGCCCTGGAGCCTCCCGAGGTGTGGAGCTGAATTCCCATGCCCTGGTAATTTCCAGAGGGCTGGGATGTTTAAATGCAACATTCGTCTTTCGTCTCCCCTTGTCCTTTTCCTCCTCTTCACTAGTGTTGGAATAGACTGCTTTGAGAACAGTTTTAGGTTCACAGTAATGTTATCTCTTTAAATTGTAACTGTAAAAGAGTCCATTGTATAAATTTACATATATAATGAAGTGTTAAATGTAGTCACATGAAAGGAATGTTGATAAATGAATTCTCACATTAAAAATTCCAGGATGGTGCTAAAGATTCATTCTAATACAGAATGTCTTTCTTGGTTCTGTTCTCTGAATCTCTGAACATCCCATCATCAGAGCTGTCTGGTCTTGCCTATTTCCTCTATCTAATTACATTACCACTTTCCCTGCAAGGCACTATGTGATGTCCTCAAGTTCTCCGTGGCCTAATTTCCTAACAGAATTTCCTGGTGTTATCTGTATTAGGTCCCAAAGACATAATTGTCTTAGGGTGGGGAAAGCATTTTGTGTTCTGAAAATGAGTGCATGAATACTTGCTCGATTCCTTTCTCTCTCTCTCTCTCTCTCTCTCTCTCTCTCTCTCTCTCTCTCTCTCTCTCTCTCTCCCTCTCTCTCCCTCTCTCTCCCTCTCTCTCCCTCTCGCCCTCACTCTCTCTCCCTCTCTCAACTGACTCTGGGATTAACTTGTAGGGATTAAGATTATCTTATAGGGATTAATCACTCATTGTGATCCATAAACCACATGTATCAGATTCATCTGGGATTTGAGATCTTGTTATAATTGGAGATTCTGAGCCAGGTGGTGGCACACACCTTTAATTCCAGCACTCAGGAAGGAGAGGCAGAGGCAGGCAGATCTTTGAGTTCAAGGTCTACAGAGTGAGTTCCAAGACAGCCAAGGCTACACAAAGAAACCATGTCTGGAAAGCAAATGGAGATTCTGGACCTCATCAAAGACCTATTAAATATGAATCCCTAAGATTGAAGTCACAGATCAACATTTTCCTCCATCGAAGCACTTTTACATTTTTATGTTCTTTTAGGAACTTTTCAAACATTCAAAAGTAGAGAGACTAATATTATGAAGTCCATGTGTCAAAACTCAGTTATCAAATCCTAGCCAGTGTTTGTTGCTCTGCAATTTGAAGCCAATTCCAGGCTTGGTATCACCTAAAATGGTTCCACATGTGCCTCTGACACATAATACAGTGATCATCCTTAAGTGTTTTTAATAACACCCAATGTCATTAGACTTACAGTCCACATGTTCCTTGTTTCCCACATTTGCTAACTAGGTAGTGAACTATATGTTCAATCAGGTCTCTGCTGCAGGTAGAACTGGCTGTTCTTCAGACTGTTGCCCGGTTCCTGTGCTGTGGTTTTCTTCTACAGGTCTCTGGAGTTGAATAAAATTTTCTCTGTATATATGTTTCATTTTTATTTCCTACAGTCATCCATAAGGGGCTTCCACATGAACACATGGGAGTAGCTCTTCAGACACTATGCAGTTCTAAAAATGTCTCTTGAAATCCTACACATTTAGGATAGCATATTTGGGTAGAAAATTTTAAGTTGAACATAGTTTTATTTTTCTTTCAGATGCATTGTTTATAGTTTCTGGTAAGTTGGATTATTGTTCCAGTTTCCTAGTGTTTTAGTGTGTGTGTGTGTGTGTGTGTGTGTGTGTGTGTGTGTGTGTAGGACATAGATTGATGTTGTTTTTCTTCTGCTGTCACACTCCACTTTATGTTTTTTGTTTGTTTGTTTGTTTTATACAGAGTCTCTCCTGACCTGGAGTTCGCCAATTCCACTAGGGTCACTGGCCAGTGAGCTCTAGGTATCTACCTTCACGTCATCTCCTCAGTGCTAGGGTTACTGATATGCATGACCACATCTAGCTTTTACATGTATGTTGGGGATCTGAACTCAGATCTTTGTGTTTTCATAGCAGGCAGTTTACTCACTAAGTCATCTCCTCAGCTTCTGTGTCTTAGTATTTTTATCTAAACCTTATGGCTTTCTCTAATCTTTATTAAATTTCACAATAAAAACATCAAAAATCATAGTGTTGTGTTCTGGATGCTGTGTGGATCTCTACTCACTTGTCCTTTAATTTTAAGGAACTTAAACATTTTCCCCCTTTGATTTTGGCCTCCCTTTTCTGTGTCTTAGTCTTTCCCTAATTTTAAATATTAGCTCTGTGAGGGGTAAACACCATCTATCATTGCTTGTATTTCTGAGTTGGGGGTTTTGTTCTTGCTGGGTTAAGTTTACCTTTAATCAAGTTCCGTAGCTGGAGTGTTGCTACATTGTTCTGCTATTTGAGGCATTGTCTTATTTTATTCCCAGGTCACATGGGCTCTCCAGGGTCCTCTTTGAGGGTTCCTGCTGCATCTGTGCTTTTTAACCTGCACTGTTATTCAGAAATCTCAGTACAGAATGAGTTGTCTTCTTGCTCTAAATTGTTTCATACCATTGGCCATTTGTTCTGAGGCCCCAGCTTGGCTGGTGTCCTTTGAGTTGCCCATCTTCCCTGGTTTGTTCTTTTCTTGGTTCCTTCTGGCCTGTGGTGGTTGGAAATGAGAATGGCCCCCATAGGCTCATATGTTTGAATACTTTGTTCTCCATTGGTGAAACCATTTGGGAAGGATTAGGAAGCATGGCCTTATTGAAGAAGGTGTGTCACTGAGGGGCAGACTTTGGGTTTCTAAAGACGTATGCCATTCCCAGTGTCTCTCTTAGCCTCCTGCTTTGGGATCAAGATGTAAGCTCTCAGCTGCTCCTTTGCATCACGTATCTAATCCTTCAAAACCATAAGCCAAATTAAATGTATTCTTTTACAAGTTGCTTTGATCACAGCAATAGAAAAGTAACTAATATATGTCTGGTGTTCCTCACTCCATACATAACCACGGGATGAACAAGCTCCTTTTTCCATTGGCCAACAGTACTTGCCACTTAATAAATTTTGCAGCCATCTTTCAGAGTTGCACTTGTCTAGCTGGAATGCTGTGCTACGATATTGTGTCTAGTGTGCAGGAACATACCATTATATTACATTAAGTGCAGTGTTTAAGACCTAGTTGCAGCGGATAACTTCTTTCAGTCTCCACCCTTGAGTAAGTGTCACCTTTGCATCTCTTGCTACACATTCATGCACAGCCACCTGCCTGTATCACTGCCAGCCTCTTCCAAGCCCCAAATCGCCATCTAATTTTTTGACCGATATCTAAAGGGCTGATGTGGTGATATTGTGTTCCCCAAAATATCATTTACCCTAATAAACTTATCTGGGGTCAGAGAACAGAACAGCCACTAGATATAGAGGCTAGAAAATGATGGTACCCACCCCTTTAATCCTAGCATTCCAGAGGCAGAAATCCACATGTGTGGATCTCTGTGAGTTCAAAGCCACACTGGAAACAGCTAGGCATGGTAACAAGAGCCTTTAATTCCAGGAAGTCATGGCAGAAAACAGAAAGATATATAAGGTGTGAAAACCAGGAACTAGAGCTGGTTAAGCTTTTAGGCTTTTGAGCAACAGTTCAGTTGAGATTCATTCTGGATGAGGACTGAGAGGCTTCCAGTCTAAGGAAACAGGATCAGCTGAGAAATTGGTGAGGGGAGGCTGTGGCTTGTTTTGCTTCTCTGATCTTTCAGCATTCACCCCAATAACTGGCCTTTGGTTTGTTTTTATTAATAAGACCTTCTAATTCCTGCTACAGGCTGATTACACTGTTCTTATTCTTTAGAAAATGTACCTCAATATATTTTATCATTATTCTTTTCCATCTTTAAACATGGCATAAATGCCAATGAGTATGTGTAATGAATGTATATGTCATTTAAAACTTGCAAAGCAATGACCACATACATACCACCAAACATTAAGAAATAGATTATCTCTTTAAAAGTATTCTGTGATTCTAGGCTGACTTCCCATCCCCATCCCCTTTTGCTGAAGTCAAATTATAAGGAGATGGGAGTGGACTTAGTGATTCGTTGTTCCTTTTGGCAAGAGAGAAAAGTCCAAACACAGTGGCCAGAGGTCAATTGAGCTACAGGAAACAGACATTCAAATGATCACACTGGAGGCTGGTGAGGTCACATAGGCTACCATGGCTTTCTGGCATTCTGACAGGTGTTCTGAAGCACTGCTAATTCATCTGGTGTCTTTGTGTAAATATGAAATTTTTATTCTTGCTGTAACTGTGTGCTCAAAAAAAAAACTATAAGACTGTGAATCCATAAGATTCTAGCAACCTCAGAGTTTACAGACCATAGCCTACCTACCCTTCCATCATTCAAGTTTAACACAGGTGGCTTTAGAGCACCTCAGATGGGCTGGATTGTTACCAAATGCCACCCTCAAGCCAGGAATTCTTTGAAATGCTTGGCATCTGGTCTTTAGGTAGAAAAGCTCTCTTCTTTCATACTCCTTGCCCCATGACTGGACTTAAGAGCAAGCTGTATTTTGGAAATATAGCCTAGAAGTCATTTAGCAAGCTGAAATTGTTATGAACTGGGTCAGAGGCCTGATGACTACTAATAAGAGTGGGTCAGGCTTCGTGTTATCTGACGTGTTGAATATGCCCACTGGAACCCTGAGAGGTAGTGTACTGAGCCAAATGAGCTGAGGGCAAATATGGGATTTATTTTTATTTTTAGATAGTATCTCATTATGTAGTCTTGGCTGCCCTGAAATGAGCCTTGTAGCAGGCTGGTCTGTAACTATGATGTTTCTCTTGCTTCTGCCTCCTGAGTGCAGAAAGTAGATAACCTAAATCTCCATACCTGGCCTGTCATGTTCATTTTTTAAATGTTTCTCTCTCTCTCTCTCTCTCTCTCTCTCTCTCTCTCTCTCTCTCTCTCTCTCTCTCTCAGAGGGAGAATATGCATTTATATGTGCACCTGTTCATGTGTATAGAGACCATAAGGTGTCATGTCTTCTCTCCTATTGCTTGCTGTGTGTTCCTTTGTGGTCTCCTCAAACCTGGGCATCATGTTTTCTCAGCAAACCAGGAAGCCCCAATGATATTCCTGTTTGTACCCCCTCAGAGTTGGATCAGAGGTGTGTATAGAATTTTATGTTTGTATAGGATTTTATGTTTTGTGTTTTTATGTTTGTGTGTTTATGTATAGGATTTTTATGTTTTTGTTGAGATCTAAAATTTTGTCCTCATGATTCCACAGCAATCATTCTTAATTGTTCAGCCATTTCTCCAGCACCACATTAAATTCTTAAGTCCAGATAACATATGTGTTAGTTTACCCTGGACAATTCAGGGTTAACAATCTTATCCCCATTTAGTTATTATAATATTACCCTTTGTTTTTCTTTAAAGCATCCCGGCTTTGGAAAGTAATTTACATGGTCATATATATTAGCCAACTTTTTGCCATGACAACAAATCCTTTTAAAATCATAGAGACTCAAAACACCAACTCTTTAGGTTCTACTCATGCATCTGGGCCTCACTTGCAACTGTGCCACAGTCTGTGAGTCAGGTTAAATTTATTCCTCATTCTAGAGTTGAAGCTTGTGCCATAAATCATTTTTAGAGTGCAAAGCCTTGACAATCAGCTCTGACATAAGGGTTCTTATTCTCATGCACTAAGTTGGAGCTCAAAAGTACCTCCCATCTGAGGTTGATGATGTGTATTGTCTCATCTTCCACTGGCAGAACAAGTCAGTGTCCCAGACCAACACAGAGAATTCTGATTTAAACTGGATCCATGGGGGAGGGTATTATGACATGGGGGAGTGATCAGTAGATAATACACAGTGACCTCCTCACAGTCCTAACCCCACTGTCCCCTACAGTCCCCCTCCTCCATCCTTTGCAGCTGCTCTCCTTACAGTGTTTTTCAAAACAGAACTGCACTAGTTACAGAAGGAGTTTTGCCTGCATCTCAAGTACAGAAGGTATCCAGGGATTCCACTACTATGTGTAGCCTGGTTTGTGCTCAGATTCTACTATGGGGGCCAGGGGGTGGGGCTTGATGTCTGCAATGCCAGTTAATGTGACCCCAGGCAGCTGTTGTTGAAGTCTGTACCAATAGAGGCTTCACGTCTCTATGTGAGATGTCACAGCCAAGTGGAGCCCGAGGTCATACCTTGTTCTTTGCTGCCCTAACCGTGTCACAGATCTATGAAGCAAGATGACGAATGCCTTTGCTTTGCCTCCATCAGCTGTGCAGCCTGCTCCTCCCACCTCCCAACCTGGGAATCTTTTTCTGTGTTTGTTAGTTAAGATTTGGGCATCCCAAGCCATCTTTGAACTCACTGTTATACAAGGGATGACATTGAAATGCTGGTCCTCCCGCCTCTCCTTCTCCAGTTCTGGCATTACAGGCATGTACCATTATGCTTGATCTATGCAGTGCTGGGAATCTAGTGCATACTGGGCTAGCATCCTGCCATCCTAGCCACTTCCCCAGCCCTGTGCCTGGGATTTTTCATTTTTGATTTGATTAGTGTCCCCTCACTGGTTATTCTTATTGTTATTGATTGGCTTTTCTACAACGACTCCCGAATTTCCATCACGTTACTCAGTGGTGATGATATTCCTTGTAGGAAATTGCTTATCTTGCTTCAGTGAGATTTTGAGCTCAATTGATGCACTGAAACAGGAATCCTAGTGTTGCGAGCAGAAATAAAATAGTGTTTTTACCACAACAAAGATTGACTGGGTTGATTGAGAATATCCATTTGGTCCATCAGCAGCCTGGTAGCTGGTTCCTTTCAAGAGTAATTTTCATGACAAAACAATTATCATTTCATAAGAATAATCAAAGTCATGGTAAAAAAGTATGGTTGATCAATTTTATTTAGTGGTAAGTGGTGTAGTCCTACATGATTTAGCAGGAATATAACTGTCACAAATAATGGAACACTTATGCATATTAATTTTTTTTAATTTCTCCAGAATATGAACCTATGAGCATATGAGGTCTGTCATCCCACTGTGTCTCCAAAACTTAGCTTACTGTCTATCACACAGTAGACATTCAGAATACTCTAGGAGGAGCAGTGCAGATTTTAAAAAATAACTAGTAGTGACAAAACCTGGGGAGAGTTTTGGGGACCTGAGCCACAGAATGGACCTGTAGGAACATCCTTTAAAGTAGTGGTGTCAGAGATGAGACCAGATACATGCTTCAGTCTCTCCAACCCTGTCTTGAGATAGGAGCCTGGCAGAGACTAGATTCTGCCTTGAAAGGTATAAGTATAAGCTGTAGAATACTGTGTGGCCATGAGACTATGGTCCACACATAGTCACCATCATTCCCAGCTGTATCCCCTTGCCCTTACCTCTTTGTGACATGCCTGCAGACCTCCACTGTGGCTTTGGCATTGGCTTCCATGTGGGATTTTTTTCTGGCCAATGAAGCTCATTCTTCCTCCTAGTGTTGGTATGAAATGTTCTTTAGAGCTGCCCTCAAGTCAGTGATTGAAAGGAGTGGGTGGAGGGGCCCTGGACCTTCACTTCTTGGGTGGGATAGCCCTAAGGTGCATGGAACTCCTCTAACAATTTAACCTGTATCCTTCACTTTGATAACTGGCTTCACGATGCATAACATACTACTTCCCCAACTTTGCCTGACTGGATTTTTGTTTTTTTGTTTTGTTTTGTTTCATCTTCTAAGAAAACCTCTTGCTCTTGAATATGCCCCAGGATTTACTACTAGGGAAACTCAAGCTGTGATGGTCTGGGTTCTCAAAACCTAAGTGGTAGGTATCCTTGA
Source organism: Onychomys torridus (assembly GCF_903995425.1). Lineage (NCBI taxonomy): Eukaryota > Metazoa > Chordata > Mammalia > Rodentia > Cricetidae > Onychomys > Onychomys torridus. The sequence goes on from NC_050443.1 coordinate 85,831,004, forward strand.
TGCTACAAACTATGCTAAACATGTGAGCTCAGACCATTAAAAACTTAATAGAAGGAAAAACGAACGTAGTTTAATTCCTAAATTGTATGGCTCTTTGAGATGACAGGGTAATTTTAAAAGACAGTTACAAGTTCCGTGCTCAGAAAGCTTTAATGATGGGTATTTCCTGTAGAATAGTCTCATCCAACTTGTAGGGCACTCAGTGTCTCCTTAAATACATAGTGTTCTGTTGTTTCTAAACACAACTTACATGTAATGTTATCTTCTTTCTCCCTTTGCTCTTGGAGCCTCTGGTTTGTGTCTGAATCCTCATTGTCAGCATCTCCCAGCCTGACTTTCAGAGTTGGACGCTTTAGAATGAGTGGATGAGATGGTCCTTCTGCCTGGACTGTGCAGTGGGTGGCCATGAGAGACATCATTGCACTGACTTTTCCTTTTTCTTCTTTGCAGATATCTCTGTGAGCCTGCTAACCCTTGTGGTTACCGCCTGTGGTCTTGCCCTCTTTGGTGTCTCTCTCTTCGTGTCTTGGAAACTGTGCTGGGTTCCATGGCGAGAGCGAGGCCTGTTCTCTGGTAGCAAAGACAACAACCAAGAGACTCTTAACTACACAGACACAGAGACCAATGAGCAGGAGAACAGTGAGGACTTCCTAGACCCACCCACACCCTGTCCTGACTCTTCCATGAAGATCAGCCACACTTCCCCTGACCTTCCCCTTTCCACACAGCCCGGTGGCCCAGAGAACTGTGCCCATGCCATCCGTGTGCAGCGACAAGTCACAGAGCCAACGCCGTCAGCTCGGTCAGTAATGCCCCTTCCCTTATGAATGCAAGGCAAAAACCACCCTATCTCCCTTTCTTGATAGTGATGGTACTGACTAGTGGAGGATCAAGTAATCATCTAGATGTCCCCTCAATCCCAGAAACATGAAAATGGTAAAACTCTGTGGTTTTTTGCTGGACTTGGTTATAGAGTTCTGCTTAGTTTCCTTGGAATCTATAAAAAATAATGTTTAACATTGTTCTTTCATCATATATTTGTTACTGTTTTATAATATACAGTTCTGAAATGTCTACTATTATTTTGTTTTTCTTTTTTAGTAAGAGAAATTTAGAATTAAGGAGGATGTACATTAATATGTACCCAGATCAGGATTTGGACAGTAGAATCTGAGTTCTTAGGTACTTTTCTTGTGATGTCCTCTTAAAACCATAAAATTGATTTATTGTGCTTCTGACCTATCCTAGCATTCACAAATCAGCTTACTTCAGATGCCACACTATAACCGGAAGTCTTTGTCCACCCCCAGACTTTGTAACAATTGCAAACTTCTAGGAACAGGGTTTCTATTGCCTACATATTGTGTGTTCTTAAGCAGTGGACCAATAAGTGTATACTGATTAAAAATCTGTGGGCTCTGGGATGTAAAGAACTGCTTTATTTACATGTGTGTCATACATGGCATTGAAAAAATTACATAACCTCCATATGTGTCCATTTTGGATAATAGAAGGATAGTAGAAGTACCAACTTAGGAGTTGTTTTGAGAATAAAATGGTAACACATACTTGCATAGATTTGCACTGCCATTTTGCCTTCCACATTGCTGTTTTCACACAGCTATCACTGAAGCATAACTCCCCCGAGATGCTGAGGTTGAGGCATTCCTCTCCCAAAATGCCAAGGTTGTGCAAAGGTAACCAGTTCTAATCACTGGATATAAAACCTAATTTTTGATAAGAGATTTTTAAGAAAAAAGACATGGGAATCAACCTTTTTTAAAAATTAAAATATTTGCTTGAATGAAAGCCAGAGGAATAACATATGTAATTATTTTTTGAAATATGAACGTAGTTTGGGATGTTTTTTAAAAAGCTTTCTGTTCTTTAGAAATGGGAATGATAATGAAGTTTATCCTAGAGAGTGCACTCATTCACATTAAGTGTGATAGAATATGACAGTTTATATAGTTTGATGTTTTCCCAGAAACTTATTTTAGCATTATTTCCAGTTCTGTATCAAAAACCAAAACTTAAAATAGTCCTTCTTAAGGAAGTTGCTCTGTTTGCCTTCTGATTTGCAAGAAACCCTCAGACTTTATCACAAGGATTTCTTTTCAGATAACTAGAGTTTATTTCACCATAGAGTTCACACAGTGGGACAGACTTCCATAATGAGGCCCTTTTAGTGTCCCCAAGACCTGGAGCTTGCCTGGCGGTGGTGGTGCATGCCTTTAATCCCAGCACTCAGGAGGCAGAGGCAGGCGGATCTTTGTGAGTTCAAGCCCAGCGTGGGCTACAAAGTGAGTTCCAGGAAAGGCACAAAGCTACACAGAGAAACCCTGTCTCGAAAAACAAAAACAAAACAACAACAAAAAACAAACAAACAAACAAAAAAAAAAGGCCTCATTCAATTGCTCCTTTCTGAGTTCCCTCAGATACAGAATGAAAAAATGTTCCTAATAGATGTGGTCTGTGCATCCTGCCCGATAACTTACAAACTGTTCTCATTGGTATCTCTGTAATTATCACAGTGCTTATCATAAAAATATTTAGATAAGCTGTATAAAGAAATGTGTTTAAGCCGGGCAGTGGTGGCGGCACATGCCTTTAATCCCAGCACTCAGGAGGCAGAGGCAGGCTGATATCTGTGAGTTCGAGGCCAGGCTGGGCTACCAAGTGAGTTCCAGGAAAGGCGCAGTGCTACACAGAGAAACCCTGTCTCGAAAAAAAAAAAAAAAAAAAAAAAAAAAAAAAAAAGAAAGAAAGAAAGAAAGAAAGAAAGAAAGAAAGAAAGAAAGAAAGAAATGTGTTTAAAAGATAAAACCAATTGTTAGCATCCCTACAGGTTTGTGGAAATTCAGTAAAATAAATTAAAAAAGAAGAAAGGACTAATCTCTATAGAGTGCATTTTATATTCAAATTATTGTAGGTTTGGAAATATGCAGTTAAATTATCTTTCAAACAGTGAAAATTGGGTTCAGTAACAGCTGAACTGCCATTAGCAATCTAAATGCTTTTCAGCTGCAGTTGACCTAGTATTTACAATTTGCATTGCTCCGCATTTAAAACATTCATGCCTAAGTTACTACTGACCTAGTTCCTTGTGTTCTTCCTGAAAATGCATCTTTGTCTAGCAATGTATCATACACTGATCCTCAAATTCATTAGAAATTGTTTTGTAAGAATGTGGTACACACATGCACACACAAATGAGAGAGAGAGAGAGAGAGAGAGAGAAAGAGAGAGAGAGTGTGTTGTGCGAGTTTTTCTTGGGGAGTCGTAAACCAACTCTGTTATATACCACCACCACCAAACCAAGGAACTTGAAGAACCAGTGAATTCAGTGAGATCCAGGACAGCAAGGGGTACATAACACAGTGAAACGCTGTCTCAAGAAACAACACACACACACACACACACACACACACACACAGTGCTTCTTGTCAGCATGGCTTTCTGTTGTTTTCCCAAGGCCAAGCATGTTAAAATTCTGCCTCTGGTTAATTCAGCTACTTCTGCAACAAACCAGAATTCCTGTTAGTTTTTTCGTATGGTAAGACCTTCTTTGAAGTATTGACCTAGTATTTGGGGAATGAGAGTATTTTACTTTTCTCAGAATTTTTCAGCATCAGAGCTTTTTAAGAAAGCTTGAACATATGAAACTTCCTGGATCCCCAAAGTAGAGGGAACTCAAACCGCCTTCTACTCAGTTTCCTGAATCATGTCCCATGATGAAAGTCCAGGCATATTTTTAAGCCTCAGATTTCTTGCCTAACAATTTGCTTTTATGACACCTGAACTGGTCATACAACAACGTCCTGTCAGATCTGTGAAGGCCCTGCATCCTCCTGCCAGGGCCACCGTGATGTGCAACTCTAGAGGTTACTGTTCACTTGGACCCCATAGAAAGCTCACTACTCTTAGCTCACTTGCTTCCCCTGCTCCCTGCCATATCTGAGCCTGTTCTTGCCTAGAGTCCTTGGCACATTCTGTTCCCTCAGCCGCTGATGCTTTTCCTTTTATCCTTACCTTCCCTGCCTTTGCAATGCAAATATCCTAATTTAAATGTCCCTGTTCAGGAGGCTCAGACACCCCACCTGAAGGGTATGTTCCATCCTCTGCTGCCTCCCACTCTTGTTTTGCATTTTTTGTTTTCACTCCTTCATGATATTTGACTCTTTCCAAGTCATCATTTGTTTCTTTGGCATCTGTTCTTTCCTCTAGACTGCTCTGTGAGCTCAAAAACCGTATCTGTTTGTTTCTTTTTCTCTGTTTAGTCCCTGGTACAGCTCTTCTTCTATGAATGGCTGACACAATACATTGGCCAGTACCAGGCCACATTTCTCTGACAAGGATGGCAAAAGGTCAGAAGTATAGACTAGGAAGGGTCTTTAGTGGTGTGAGGCCGTTGTAGAGTCATTCACCTCAGGCTTCACATTTTTAAGAATCTCCTTTGTAAACCTTTGACCTTATTTCTGTAGTAAGCAATCCATATTGTCATGGAAATGCACTGACAGCGACTAAAGCCGAAGATAACCATCAGTCTTCACATTTAGATCCTTTTATTGGCTACAACCCCAGTAAAGAGTACTGAAGTTAACGTTGTCATAACCCTATGGGACATTCTTATTTTCATGTCTGGAATTGAACCCAGAGTCTCACGCATGCTAGGCAAATGCTCTACCACTGGGTTGTATTCTCAGCTCTAAATGGCATGTTTCTAGTAAGTCTTATTTTGGTATTGAGAACAAAAGGTTCATAATTACTCTTACAGTTATTTATTCGTTTTTAATAAATGGATGATTTTGAAAATTAAAGTTGCCTAGACCTCTGAATTCCCATAAAACCCCAAAACTATATTTAAATGCATATTCCCTACTAGTATTTAATGATAAGATTTTTATCCATGGCAGTAATACATTTACTCTAAACATGTATATTAAGCATCTGTTATATGAAAAATTCTATGGTGGGTACCAGTATTTTTTTTAACAGACAAAGAAAACATAACTCTCTCCTCAAAGGCCCCAAAGAAGAGCACCAATCACACAGGTTAAAATGCTCAAGTCCGTAGAGATTAACCTGGTAGGAATGCGTAAGATTTGTGGGGTGAGTGGAGGTTCAGCACGAGGGACCAATTCAGGCCTGCAGTGATGAAAGGATGTGTGATCTGGGTGCACTTGGGAATGGGAAGACATGGTTAATAACAGCTACATAAGAAAGAGAAATGGATTTGAAAGTGACACCAAGGTTTGAAGCCTGTGTAACTTGGGAGTAGGTGGGAGGGAATATGCCACACTCCTGAGTATCTAGTTACACTTGAACAATTGGTCTACTGGTTCCAAGCAGATCTCTTCATCTTCCTTATATCATTCAGAAAATCTCAGATGGTCACTTCCTTCTTCCCTTGCAGTGTGTTGACGTGTCTCCCTCTGTCCAGGACATCTCTTGTTTGTCTGGTTTAGAACAGGCCAACTCTTCTGTCCATCACATAGAGTTTCAGGGGAGAATGGGGTCTCACTATTTCTGTACTTTGTTGCCCACAAAGGTAGTTCTGAGGTTCAGTTTGCCTCCCTCTGGCCCCTGAAGCCTGTGGGGAAAGTAGATCAGGTTTCATCTCTTGAGATGAGGTCATAGAGATGAAGGAGCATAGAAGAGTGTGTACTTGTCCATGGTAGCTCAGGAAACCCAGAAATGGGTCCTAAGCACTGGATGCTAGACTTTAGTAAAGGGCTTTGGAGAAAGCTACTGGGGCTACTGAGCTGAACATCCTTCGGAGCTGTTTTCCTGGTGAAGTCTCCAGTATTGTTTTAGAAGAGAATAGAGTTGGGGCAAAGACAACTCAACTTTCATCTTTTCCATAAAACCTTCCTGATCCAGGAATAAAAACCTTTTTATTCTTTCTCTCTTCCCAGATTCTCTAACCTCTAGTCATGACTTCTCCCCACCTGTTGTACTTCAGAACTCCTGGAGAACTGAGCCTTCACCTGCTGAACTAGACCTTTTGTTTTGTTTTGTTTTTCTGCACCTTTCTGTCCACTGTCTGTTCCACATTCTCATCTGTTAAATTGCAGTAAGATCCCCTTCAGATCTAATGAAAATGGTTGGCACTGTGGCGATACTTCAGGGACTGACCTTAGAGCTGGAACTAGTTAGTTTACATTGAAGGAAAGGGGAAGAAGCAAAGTCCTTTTGCCCTGGGGCTTCTTAACCCTCCCACCCTGAGCTGGGGCTCAGGCCAAGGCTCGGTATGTTTGCTCATATATTACAGGAAAACTGTTGTACAAACTATGTTAAGTATCTTTAAATCCAGACTTCTTCCAGGTTCTGCTAAGGTCTGGGATAGCTAAAAACAGTCTTTAAGTTCTTTTCCTTGCCTCCTCCATGAAAAGAAGCAGCATCTTCTGGCCCTGAAAGAACTGGAGCTGGAGAAAGCTGAAAGCTGCAATCCTGGCAGCCAACTTCTCAGGGGCAGCGTTAGGGTGTGGCTTATTTACAAGGGAGGCTGTCTCTCAATTCTGGGACCCATCATCCTTGGAACTTTCCTTTTCCTCCCTATATTTGTGTTTGTGCCTGTGCCTGTGCCTGTGTGAGTGTGTGTGTGTGTGTATGTGTGTGTGTGTGTGTGTGTGTGTGTGTGTGTGTTTCATTTTTTAAGATTATTTTTATCTTATGTGTATGAGTATTTGCCTATATGTATGTATGTTCACTACACATGTGTATGGTTCTGACAGTCACCAGAAGAGCCTCTAGAACTGGAGTTACAGATGGTTGTAAGTCACAACATGGGATATAGGACCTGTACTAGATCCTCTTCAAGAGCAGCAAGTGCTTTTAACCTCGGAGCCATCTCTCCACCTTTGCTGCCATTCATTATGTACGTTAAATCCTGAGTACTCAGAAGGTAGAAGACTGTGTTTTAGAGAAAGTCCTCCTTACCACAGTCACTAACTGCCCCAGTGTCACAAAGAGACACTAGAATTCTAGACCCTCCTGAGGAACCTCTTGTGTACTGCACTGGAGGTCATTTGGAACCATGGCACCCAGTGTGGGGCTGCAGGTCAGAACACTGTCCTCTGTCTTTCCTGTCTGTTTTAGACTTACCTTTTCCTCCTTCCTCCATCTTAATTGCCCACAGAGCTATAGAATATTGATTTTCCATTTCCTTTACCTCATCTTCTTTGTGTCTCCAGGGCAGTCTCCCTGCTCTGATCTCTCAGCCCAGAGAGTATTCGCAGCAATGCAGGCAAGTTGTGAGTTAAACTGTTTCTCTGGCTCCTTTGGGGCTCTCTGTTCTATGTGTGTGTCACACAGACACAGAGACACACATGTACACACACAGAGATGTACAGACGTAGATACACATGAGTGCCACACAGAGAAACAGAGACATATATGTAACATAGACACACACACACACACACACACACACACACACACACACACACACACAGATTTAATCTACTACCCTACAGTGAGATTCAGCTGTTTTCCCACTAGTAATTCTGGAGAGCAATTTTAGTAGGCATGAATTAACATGTAAAATATTTGTTGTGTAGTAATACACATATTTGTGACTGATTTTTTAGATGAATATTTACAGTGTGTGTGGTATGTATGTGTGTGAGTGTGTGCATGCAGAGGTCAGAGGACAACCTCAACTGTTTTTCCTCAGCCACTATCTACCATTTTTTCTTGTGAGACAGGATCTCTCTTTGGTATAGAACTCATCAAGTAGGCTAGGCTGGCTGGCCATTGAGCCCCAGTGACCTACCTATTTCCAACTTCCCTGTGCTGGGATTACAAAGATGTGCTGCCACACCCAGCTTTTGTGTTTTCTTATAAAAGAATAAAATATAATTTTTTAAAAAGATTCTGAAGGTTAGACTCATGTTCTTTTTAATTTCTTAAATTTAATTTTATTTTAGATTTGTTTATCTTGTTTTCTGTATGTGAGTGTTGTGTACACCATATGCATGCCTGGTACTTGAAGAGGTCAGCAAAGGGTGCTGGATACCCTGTAACTGGAGTTACTGAACTGCCACATGGTGCTAGGAATTGAACCCAGGTCCTCTGCAAGAGCAGTAAATGCTCTTAACCACTGAGCCTTAGCTTCATCCCCCTGAAGTAAGTTTTTGTATGTTCAAGGCAAGCACTTTACTGACAGAATTTGTTTGGAATTTGGAATAGGGGTCTTCCTGCATGTTCTCAGGGAATGAGATTTTGCTTCTGCCTTTGAAGTACAAATGACTCCATAATCCCTTCTCCAGCCCTCTCCCTTTACCAACTGGTACTCCATTGTGGTTAGGAAGAGCCGAACATGTAATACTAACACCTCCAGATTTCATGTCTAAGGGAATGTGTGTGTTGAATAGAATATGTTCCACTGTTAAATAGATAATTCCATTTATTTGAAATTTAAATTAAAATGTGCTCCATTGGTTAGTTCTGTTTATTTCAAAATTAATTTAAAATATTCTCCATAGGTTAGTTCTATAGACAGGGGTACAGACAATTTTTCTATGATGAATTGACAGCCACAACTATAAACACATGAAGGAATCCTGCTATGCAGAGTCTGCTCAGCAGAAACCAGGAAGAGTGTGGCACAGTGACTGGGCCCAGTGCTGATTCAATCAGACTCAAGTCCTGAGTAGAAGCACTCAGGGGCTGTCTCTGAGTAGAGGTCTCATGTATCCCACACTGGCCTCCAACTTGCCATGTAGTCAAGAATGACCTTGAATTTAGGAGCTTCCTAACCTCTTCCTCCTGAGTGTTAGGATGACAGGCATGCACCACCATCACCAGCTTTAGGTTATGCTAAGACTGAACCCAGTGCTTGGTGAGTGTTAGGCAAGTGCTCTACCAACTGAACCACATCCCAAGGCCAAACCTATTGGCTGTCAAGGGCGCAATTTATTACATAAAGTGTACCACTAACTAGTATCACCTGTTAGTTCTACTAACTAGTCCTTAGCCAGAATGGTATAAAATGACTTACTAAAGTATAGATGACTGGATCTGACTTGAAAAGAAAGGTGAAAAGCAGAGAGAGATGGAGCTGGTACCCTCATCTCTTCTGGTTCCTGCCTATGGCAGGATGCATATTACTCCATGCCAGTCCCTCTTGCACACAAAGTCCAGCAGAACAAGATTAAAGCTCTGTTCTAGCTCCACAGCGGCTCCACTTCTGAATGAGGGAGTGGCCTGGCTACACTAATGGACAACCAGTTTGGTCACTAAAAGCATCTCCTGCCTTTCTGACCTCCCCTAAATCATTAGGCACAAAAAATACCTTTAACACTCTGGATTTCTCTAGAAGAAATTATAATCCGCAGCAGATACCTTCAGACTGCAGTCTTTGCATGTTTGGCCATTTTTGTACCTGGGTTATGTGTCTGTTTGCTGTGTTGAGTGTGACAGGTACAAGTGATCTTCTGTGACAGCAGTCTTGGGGTACTATATGGGTGATTAGTGACCAGGGGCTATTTTAGGATGTCGAGATGTTCAGTGTGACAACATCTGCGCTATAAAGAAGAGAATGATTTCAATGTTTTTGGTGTGTAAATCCCATTTTCACATGATTATTTCATAAGGTAGTCTCAAGGAAGGAAAAGAAAGCAAATGTGAGTATCTGTTCTGCCTCTCCAACCAGTCACCAGTCTCTTAGAGACAACTCAGATGTCCCTGTCACTTTCCACTAGAGACACTATTTTAATTCAGGTTATTGACTGGCTATTTAGCATATAGTCAACACTCTGAGCTAAAAACATGAAAAAGCAACCTTTGGTACAGCCTTATTCTAGGCCTGTTGATGCAGACCTATAATGCCAGCAAGAGTGGCCTACTAGAGGCTGAGGAACAAGGACCACACATTCATGGCCCATGTGGACTACAGTGAGTTTAAGGACAGCCAGAGAAACTGTTGAGAGCTTTTATCAGAGGAAAAAGTAAAAAGTAAACTGGGATCTTAGAATTCAGTTAGTGGAGCATTTATGTAGCAGGTAGGAGGCCCTGAGTTCACACCCTAGCACCATATAAAAAAGCAGTTGAATAACCAGCCATATCTGTAATGATTGCTTCTTCCTCCTCATGAGGACCAATTCAGATGAGATAGCATTTAAAGGAAACTTTAGAGAAACTTCTAACTCAAGCTTAGAGGTGAAGACTAGGGTCCGTTAGCAAAGTCTAATTTGGTAACACCAGTATCTAACCTTCCTTAATTCATCTCTAATTTATGGTAGCTCATCTTTAATTTCTTGTCAAGAGTGTTTCTTTCAGAAGTGAAACTTCTTGAGCCAAGAGAGATGGGTGAGCAGTTAAGAGCACTTGCTGTTCTTTCAGAGGACTGGAATTTGGGTCCAGCACTCATATTTGGTAGATCACAACCACCTGTAATTCTAGTTCAGAGGGTGTGAGCTTATGGCTTTCATGGATACCTGAAGACACATGTGTGTGCGCGCGCGCGCACGCACACACACACACACACACACACACACACACACACACACAATATACATTTTTGGAAAGAAACTTCTCACTTGCTGATAACCCATGTGGAACAGCAGGCAGCATGGTCTCTTTCCTGACAGAGGCACCCGTCACAGCCACATAATCCCTTGCAAGCATACATACCCTGGTCCCATAAGTCTTTGCAATAATAAAATCTCTATTCCCACAATGAAATAATTTTATCTGAACCAGTAAGAATTTGTGTCTTTATAAAGCTGTAAGCCAGTAGTAGAAAATTTCATGTAATATAGAAAAAGATATCTTTGGTTTGGCTTAGTTTTTGAGACTGGGTCTCACTTTCCAGCCTAGGCTGACTTTAACTCAGTGGTAAATGTTCCATGTTTGCCTCCCAAGTGCTAGAATTACAAGCATCAGCCACCACACCCAACTTGAGTAAGATGCATTTTTTTTTCTAACACAACACGTAGTTAGTTATTTCAATTTGGGGATATTACCTTAAAATGAATAATTTTCTTCTTAAAGAATCTTGTTCATGCAAATCTTAACATCCTACGAGCCAGATAGGCTCTAATGCACATTAGACCATTTAGAAAGTGCATGAAAACCTTTAAAACTCTTGGGTCACGTGTTTGCAATTTCATTTCCTGATACCAAGCCTCAATTTTTAGCCTAAAGCTGTAGGGAGCGTCTTTACTCACATTACTCACATGATGAGCATTTTGAGTTTAGGCCAAAAAAAAAAAAAAAGGGACCACAGACATGGATATAAGCACTACTCAAAATACGACAACACACTGACATTCCAGGCACTAGTTTCTGAAAGACAGATAGCTAATGAGGTTATAATTCTGCTGTGTCTTCCTCTTCATTTAAGGCATAACTCAATCCGAAGACAACTCAACCTGTCGAACCCAGACTTTAATATCCAGCAGCTTCAGAGGCAGGAACAGTTGACTGGGATTGGTAGAATTAAACCAGAATTATACAAGCAGAGGTCACTGGACAAGGACGATGGGAGAAGGAGCAACAGCAAAGCCTGCGGGAAACTGAACTTCATTTTAAAATATGACTGTGACTTGGAACAGCTCATCGTGAAGATCCACAAAGCCGTCAACTTGCCTGCCAAGGACTTCTCCGGGACCTCAGATCCTTATGTCAAGATCTACTTGCTTCCTGACCGGAAAACAAAACACCAGACTAAAGTTCACCGGAAGACCCTAAACCCTGTTTTTGATGAGGTGTTTTTATTTCCTGTTCCCTACAACGACCTTGAAGCTCGGAAGCTTCACTTCTCTGTGTATGACTTTGACAGGTTCTCTCGCCATGACTTGATTGGTCAAGTGGTGGTGGACCACTTCTTCGACTTGGCTGATTTCCCCAGGGAGTGCATCCTTTGGAAGGATATCGAGTATGTCACCAATGTGAGTGCAGCATTACTTCATTTGGTGTGGAGGGGTTGCTGCTTGGTTTTCACAGAAAGACTGCTTACACATTATGTTATTTGAGAGCAAACTATAAAAGTGACAATGATACTGTTTTTTTTAAAGATTTTTGTGTCAATGGAGGGATAGATTTTTAACAGTATTGATATTGATATATACAAAAATCATTTGCTAAAACTATTAAGGAATCAGTTTTCCTCTTTCTTAGCTCTTCTCTATCAGTCCTCACAACATTTTCTTCAGAGATATCTCAGTTTGTACTAACTGGGTCCCCACCTCTGGTTCACTGTATTCTACAGCTGAAAGGCCATGTCTGGATTCTCCTATTTTCTTAACATTGCTTCCTGTTTTCCTTGATTTTAAACCTGAACTAGGAAATGGTTGAAAAGAGTTTACTCATTAATTAAAATTATAAGAAAGTCAGTCTGAAAAGAAGGTAGAACTGATCCACAGAAGGTCAAGTCTCACTCATGTCAGACTTAGGAAAGGAGGCACAGAATCTATGTAGCCATGTTTACATTTCAAACATGGGATCCCATGGGATGCTTTTCCTCCATTTACATCCTTGTCAGTCCATGCTGAGCCCGCCTAAAGTTCCAGGCTGAGCAAAACTGGACTTCCTTGGGAAATTGATGCTTTCAAGATGCCTGATGAGATTCCCTGAGGCTGCTCTTAGTGCCTTTTTGAGCCAGTGTTGCCCTCTTCACCTTGCCATCCAGAGGGACCAAGTTACTTCCTGGCTCAGGCACTGATCCAATTTAGGATTGAGTCTTGAGTGAGTCAAATACTTAGTCTGCTTATGAAGAAGACCCCCAAATCTTTACACCAGGACCAAATATCCCCCAAAGTACTCTTCAGCCCTTAGACATATTTATTATCTGGGAACTTCTTCACACCTTAGTAGTTCTCTCCACATGCCCTGAAGTACCTGTGCCAGCACTGTCATGCTATCTAGATAAGGAAAGTGTGGCCAAGGCCATGGTGGGCTCCATCTTCATGTCTGGAAAGAAGCAAAGGTATAGAGAACAGCTGTTGAGAAAGCTATAGTGACTTGGGATATTGTGGAAGGAACAGACCTCTTCATCTTGAATAACATTTGTAAACTCAAAAATGGATGCTGGGGAGAACAAGGATTATCTTCAAATCCCAGCTGCCAAAATCAGGAGGCAACTGAGGAGGATTAAATGAATGAAATAGGAAGGATGTTCATAGTAAGATTGGGTGTTCCCAAAATAGCATCCCCTGGGGCATTTAACAAAATTATGTGGGTATAGAATCCAGCCATGCTGATGAGCTCTGATGAAGTCTAATCTCAGGCTTGGGTAGGGAGACATTGTTCACACCATACAGACAGACTCTTTTGTAATGATCTAGCAAATGGAGCCGAAAACTAGCTAGAGAAGTTCTAGGTAGCTCAGTGGGGATCCTGGAAGTTGCCATCTAGGGGTTTTGTGGAGAGAGCAACAGTGTGTACACAGAGGCTGACCACAGTCCAGGTGAGGCAGGTCCTTGGGGGAAAGGTCTCCTCAAAAGGACAGGAATAGTGTGTCAGGCTACAGAGACCTTCTAGCCATGAGATCAATAACATTACAGCCCTCATGCAGAACTATGAGTTTCTGGATTATTGTTGGAAAATTCTGGATTGCAAAAGAATTAAGAAGAATGTGTGATTCCTCATGCAGCGTTTACCCAGGCTTTTGGATGACTGTAGCAGAGGGGCTATGAGTAGAATTACAGACTGCTTCATAATCTGCCTCATGATTTTTAGTTTGACTGTGTCCAGAAACTGAGAACACCAGCTGAACAACGAGAGACTAGGTAAATGAGCAGGCATGAATCCACTAGATGAAGAGAGAACACACTCGTACTTTTACTCTTGGTATTCTGTTCCTATACTCCCTTCCACTACCCTGAATTTTACTTATATTGTGACATGTGTGTGTGTGTGTGTGTGTGTGTGTGTGTGTTTTTTTTCCTGCTTTTCATAGCTGCTCTTTTACACTCACTCAACATTAATTATGATATTTAACAATAAAGGTAAATGCAGTGGATGTGATTTGCATATTTTCATTGTATACAATATTCCATTGTTCTAACATAGGATAAATAAGCATTCTATCTAGAAGGATTTCATCCACTAATTTTTATTTTATGGGTAAATGTGTTTTGGTTGCATGTGTGTCTGTGCCTGGTACCTATGAAGGTCAGAAGAGGGCATCATTGCTGGAGGTACAGGCAGTTAAGAGTCCCCATGTGGGTCCTGGGAATTGAACCTGGGCCTCTGCAAGAGCAGTAAGTGTTCTTAACAATGGAGACTTTGTTCCAGCCCCTTAGTATTCTTACAATGAGGACATTCAGGTTATTAGTTGTGATTCAGAATAGCATAACAGAATGATTTTATGTTCATCTATTGGTTCTTAGTGCCACAGTGTTTTAGAGTGTATTCCCTGTTAAAGTAAAATACAGGTGTTCAACATTGCCAAGTAGTTACAAGGCCCTTTCCACAGTGGCTCCTCAAATAGGTCCCCTGCTGGTGAGATGTCACCATTTCCAGTGCTCCACTTTCTCACCAGCTCTTGCTCTCCTCATGCTGTTTAGGGTGTATGCGTGTCCATGTGAAGTGCCATGACTGCTTTTTTTCTTGGCTGCCAAGGTTGACCATCCTTTTTATGTGTTTGTTATTCCTTTCTTGTGAAAGGCTGCTCAGCACACTCCTCTGCTGTTTTCTCCTCCATGATGAGCTAAGTTCTTTTTATAGTCTGTATGTAAGTCTGTGTTAGTTATATGCACTATAGTCATCTGTCAGTTTATGGTGGTGTGTGCATTAATTCTGTGGTGACTTACTTTTGTAATAATTTTCATTAGTGTGTGGAGGGGTGAATGGGTACTTACATGTGTCAGGCATGGAGGTAAAAGGACAACTGGTGGGGGGCGGTTCATTCTAGCTTTGTCTGTTATTAGGGCAAGGTCTCTTCTGGTTTTGCTCCTGTACTTCATACTCTAGGCTAGCCTGCCTTTGAGCCTGTCTCCCATCTCCCTGTAGGAGTGTTGAGATTACATACATGCTACCCTCTTGCTTTTTACAGAGGTTCTGGGGGTGGAACTCAGGTCTTCAGACTTGTTCAGCCCCTTCCTTTACCCACTGAGCTGTCTGTCTGGACTCCATGGTGACTTTTAATAGAAATTCTTATGCTTATTATTGTAAAATGTATTGGTGTTTTCCATTGTAAAGTAGCATGGCTGTGTCTTCATTAATAATCTTGGTATATTGTGAATACATTTCTCCATAATTTTCTATTGCAAGTTTTCAAGTTTGTAGGATTTGTTTGCTTGTGTTTGAGATAGATTTTCACTATGTATCCCTGGCTGACCTTGAACACATTACAGAGTAAATCAAGCTAGCCTCACACTTGTAATGATATGCCTGCCTCTGCCTCCTGAGTGCTGTGATTTCAGGAGGATGCTACCCTTAATGGCCAAATGTTTTAAAGTTTTGACATCTTTATTTTCTGAAATTAAAATATATAACTACATCATTTTCTCCTTCCCTCCTTGCTACCTCTTCCATATACTGCCCCCACCTTTCTTTCTCAAATTTATGGACTCTGGCCTACCCTTTAAATTGTTCTTATACATATATATGTATCAAATGTAATTTCTGTCTTTCCAGAATAGTGTTGTTTTTTTTTTTTTTCATCATATAACAGAGGCATCTTGAATTGGTGTACTCTGGCTGCCGTAACAAGATCCCACAGGATAAACATCTAAGCAGACATTGATTTCCTACAGTTCTGGAGCCTGAGAAGTCTAAAGTCAAGGGGTTGCCAAGGCTCACAGCTGATAGAGCTCCCTCCCATCTTGCCTTCTCAAGTCCTGACACGCTGAAGAGAGTTTGAGATCTAACCTTATAAGGACACTAGTTCTACCATGAAGCCCCACACTCATGATTTCCTCTAAATCCAACCAATGTTCAAAGGACCCATCCCAAACTGCCATTACACTGGAGGATTCAATTCCAGTTCATTTATGACACACCCCAGATTTATTCTTCTAGGTAGATAGGGAATTTTCTGGAGTGTTTCCCCAGTGATGTGCAGTGCAGTGTATGCTCTGTCATATGTGGATTTCCATCTAAGAAGAATCTGCTTCTGGATTCCTTTTCCCAGCCGTTGTTCTGCTACACTGCACCTCACATACATGGTTTGCCAATTCCTCTTATTCCAGAATGCACCTTAACATCTAAAAAAGCAAAGACTTCTCTTGGTTCAGTTTTCTCTGATAACTGATTTTTCACATTTTTAGAGCTACATTGTCAAACAAAAAATTCTATCTTTTAGGTTCTTAAATGATCAATACATTACAAGAACCAGATCACAGGAAAATATGTTTTTAAAAGTTAGAATTTGTTCCTTTCATTTTCAGTTTTTCTGAGCCATATGCTGATACAATTCTGTAGTCTTCCCAGGGACACTGAATCCTCAAATTTAACTGAAAATATTTTTAAATGCATTTGTACAGCACTGACATTGCATTATGTGTTTTGTCCTTGAGGGATTGGGTAGAGCATTTGTCTAGCATGAGCAAATGATCTTGACTTATTTTGGAGTGTGTGAAGTCTATGGGGCACTATAAGGCAAGTTCGCATCTTTGCATTCACAATGTTATTTCCATTTATGTAATCTTTATTTGAAGCCTCGCCTTCAGGATTTGTGGTTTTTCTACATAAAGTTCCTCCAGGTCTTTGTCAGATTTGTTGTTAGCTACCTATTTTTGTTACCTTAAATGATAACTTCTCAAGTAGCATTTTATGACTATTACAGGTATGTAAATGAAATTTTGTATGTTTCTCTTATGAAATTCTTATTTCTTATAGGTGCTTCTGAATTTTCTCTATAAATAATCAGTCATGTATGAATTATGATGGCTTTGCTGCTTTCTGATCTGTACCTTTTATTTCTTAGTCTTTTTGGTTTTGTTGTTGTTGCTTTGGTTTTGCTAATGTTGTTTAATGTAACTAGGATATCCAGTAGGGTTTGAACTAGTAAATATGGGAGCAGGTATCTTTGACTTGTTGCATATTTTAGATAGAATGTCTTTACATTCCTGTAGAGTATGATTTTTTCCTAGAGGTATTGTGTGGGCACCTTCAACATATTCAGGATGCATTTCTCTGCCAAGTATGGTATCTCACACCATCAATTCCAGCACTCAAGAAACTGAAGCAAGAGAATTATAAATCTGAGACCAACTTGAGCTGCGTAGTTAAACCTTGTCTCAAATAAAAAAAGTCTCTCTTTGTTCCTAGTGGACTGAGTTACATCATGAAAGGTTGTCCCTTTCTCAAATGCTATAACTATATAATCTACTATAATAACTATATTAATCTACTATGATGGTCAATTATATTGATCAATTTTCTAATTTTTACTCAATCTTATATTCCTAGATTAATCCAAACTTGCTTTGATGTGTTGCCTTTTCTTTATGTTGCTGAGTGCAGTTTACTGATGTGTTCTGCAATGAAACATGTGACTGGTACATGGAGTCCTCATGTGCTGTTCTTGTTTGCTCTGAAAGCAAGGTAGTTTTTACTTCATCACCTTAGTTGGAGGACTATTTTGGACTTTCCATTCATTCCTGATTGGTGCCCCTGGAGGCCGCAGGTTTTCATTTTTCTCTCTCTATGCTGTAAAAACTACCTTGGTGTTTGGCTTCTCTTGAGGTTCAGACAACAAAGAAGTGAGAATTGAAACTGGGATGTCTATTTCTTGGAAAGTCTGTAGACTGGCCATAACCTCCATTCAAACCCAACATTCCCAAATGTGTCTTTGTTTTAAGATTAGTTTTTGAAGGCTACTTTCCAGGAAATAAAAATTTCAGTGAATAAAACTCTGTTACTTTGATTTGGGGGATGTGAGGTAATCATTCCATTGTTTCCTAACTTCCTTTTTAAAGTCAATATTTAGTGTGCCATTTATTACTGTGTATGTCAATTTTCCTTTTTATTGATCTCTAGATCTTCCTTTCCTCCTTAGTGTTCTATACTTTAATTACAACATTACTATTGGGCATTTTTTTTTATCCTGATCAGGATATAGTCCTGAATCTGAGTATCTTTTCTCAAATCAATTCTGGAAAATTCTTAGCCATTTATTTTTTTCCCATTATTTGACATTTTTGTACTTTTTAAATTTATTTGATCATCTCATTCCCCCTCAATATAATTTCCATTTCTTTTATATATTCACATGCATACCCATACATAGGTATGCATACATTTATAAGTGTATGTATGTATGTATGTATGTATTTTATATGTAGTTGCTTTTGTATTTTATTCCTCGTGGCTCCAGTTGAGATTTGGGCAGCTCTGGCTCTTTTTCTTGGTATTTCTATTGGCTAATGACTCATCAGGTCTTACTGCCTATTTTATTTGTGGCTATAGTTATACCTGGCTTGAAACTTTATAAAAATTTCAGTGTGTACATTTAAAATACATTCCTCCAACCATGATTTGAGATTGAGTCTATAAGATGTAAAAGTGAACAGTTTAAACTAAATCCTGAGATTTAGAGTTTTGGGTGGTTGGCAGTTTGTATTATTGGTTGGAAACTGGTTACAGAGATGCTTTTTTTTCCCTCTCATTTTTCTAGGTCAAGTCCAAGACAAGCTATATCCCCACTATCTACCTGTTTCACTCATTTTTTAACAATATGACCCCTGGGCTTTGGGAATCTAGCTTTAAGCAGGACTGTTTCACGGTCCTTTGAATACCAGGAGCTAAACTAGAGCACATTTCCCTCCTTCCAACCCCAGCTCCAGGGCTTACTTACCTCTGTGGATTCATAGTTATTGTTTCTGGTCACTGAAAAATTCTATTTCTGCCTCATTAGCTGTGCTGCACACTTAGAAGAATTGTGTAAGCTAGTGTTACTTCTTATCTGGAGGGGTTTCTGTGAATACTTGTCTTAATGCTGGAAACTACTGTGATGCTTGAAGCTTCAAAAAAAATGGTTTAGTTTTACTTACAGTAACTGAACACCATCTATTTATTATGTTCGCTTTGTCATCTAATAGAACTCTACAAATCCTACAATCTAAAATTTCATTTGGCAGATGAGACTTAGATGGATGCCCCATTAAGAGGTTCAGCCAGGAATTCATAGCTGGGTATCAGCTGAGTGGGAATTAGGATTGCTTTACAGCAGTCACTCTGTTTAGTTCATATGATGGGCTATGTTGGCTTACCTCTCTGTCCCCTTCGCCTGTTATTCCTACTAAGCGTTTATGCCCCATCAATAAGCTAAACTTTCTGTGTCCTGGATTGGGAAAAGTCTTTCTGATATTTGCTTTCCATGTCACTTTGTACTTCTACCATTACATACACTGTTTTCTTCTGTACATTTGTTCAGTTTTATTTCTTTCCTGGCCAACTATGCTGTTCAGTGCAAAAGCCAAGTTTAACTTCTTTCTGACTAGCACCATACCTCCAAAATAGTGTCTAAAAATAAGATATATGTTTGCTTTCATGAGATAGGATCTCACTATGTAGACCAGGCTAGCCTAGCACTGGCAATCCCCTACCTTGGCCTCCTGAGTATTGTGATTGCAGGTGTTTACCACATGATAATTCAAGTCCATCTTTTATCTTATTAAGATAGTGAATAAAATGAAGTTCCCATGAAGGTCTCATTTGATGAGGCTCTAGGGACACCAGGCTTGAAGATGTTATATAGTGTTAAACCCATGAACCAATTAATCTCTGTTAAGTTTCATTCCTCTGGAAAGATTGTGAGCTTTATAAATATTCACATTGAAATAAAATTTAATCTTCATAATTTCCTGGGGAGGAATAAAATTGAAATTATTGAGTGCAAAAATGATGGGTTTTGCTCTCAGCCATGGAAACCAGAGCAGTAATAATATAATGGACATTGGTGGATATTTTTCTTAGTCAAGAGAGAGGGGACAGTTCCTAGTGGGAGGTCAACATTTCAGAAAGCCTGAGTTTGGTGCTCATCAGGAACACTGACTATCAGGCCCATGCCCCTGACATTTATTACTGGCTCCAGGGCACATAGACCCAAGACACATCAGAAATCTCTTTCTTGGTGGTCTGCTTCTTGGCTGGTAGCTCCGAGGCTTTCTGTGATTCCTCTCAGACTCTTCCTGAGAGAGGGTGTTATAGTTTCTCCCCTGGTGACAGTAGAAATTAGGAGAACCCCTTTCTTCCAGCATCAGTTTGTAGTAGCCAATTTGAGAATTCCCCTATATTTTCCATGAGCATCAGACCATTTACAGATCTGTAACAGGTAAGTATGTAATTCTGTCCAGGCAGGAAAAGATGTAAGGGATGTCCAGTGTGTGTTCTGCATGGTTGAATGCAGATGAAGTGGGCACACTCTATAATCAGAGCTTGCTAGGTGAAATGTATATCATCCCATGTTCTGCAAGTCACAAGCAATGGTCATATGACATCACAACTGTGTCTTATCTAAGGGTATGCTGGTCGATACTGTCACCAGGCTGGAGGGTGGGGCCCAGGAGAGTATAGCTGACATGTAGCATTTGCTGGTTCTTGTGTTGTCATTACTCCAGACAAGCCTGATTTCAGTGTGCCAGTGTGACCTCATTGAAGGCAAAGCTGGGTGAAGATGCTGGCAATTGACTTTTCTAGCTGGTTTCAGCTGATAACATCAGCTCAGGATATTACCACATGTGGGACTAAACATCTAAGGACTGCTTGGTTCACTGATGCGAAGGACTGGAACGTCGTATAGACAGCCCTGGTTTGGAGTCTCTGCTTGGAAAGCCAAATTCCATCTAAGTGCTTATCAGGAATTTGGCCATTGCTGGGGTCTACTGAGCTGTGTCTCTGTGAAAATCCACTGAGTCACATTCTGCATTATTTTTCTACTCATTACCCATCAGACACATAATCACCCTGCTGTTTGAACTACTTAGAGTGAGCAATGGCAGAAAGAGCTGTGGGATGGAGCACTTGAAACAAAGGGTGGATGAAGCTCCAGGCCTCTTAGAGACAGACCTCAAGAGCTTTCAAAATAGCACAATTATCGGAACAAAGCAAAGCATATCAACCTATGGCCCATCCATGGTTCTTCAAACCTTTCACAGGGATCACATATCAGATATCCTGCATGCCAAATATTTACATTATGATTCATAACAGTAGCAAAATTACAGTTATAAAGTAAGAAATAAAAATAATTTTATGGTTAGGTTCACCACACCATGAGGACCTGTATTAGAGGGTCATAGCATTAGGAAGATTAAGAACTACTACTGTTTTAGATGGAGTCTGTAATGCAGACAGCAGCATGTATAATGCATACATATGCTTTTAAAATAATAACAAAAAAAACCCCACTAGTTCAGAACTTAGCTAAATGAGGAGGATATTATCAGTCTTTTTGCAGCATTCCATATGTCCCTTGACTGTCCCCCAAATCTTTCCTGGAGTTAATCAATATATTGAAGTTCAGATTTACAGTTCCTTTGTTTTTTAAAAATAATTTACCATTTAACAATAGGTTGTCCAGTTTTTTCTATTTTTGAAATTTATTTTAAAATACCAGGGTTGGGGATTTAGCTCAGTAGTAGAATGCTTACCTAGCAAGCCCAAGGCCCTGGGTTCAATCCTCAGCTCAAAAAAAAAAAAAAAAATTAAAAAAAAAACCAAAAAACATTATATTATTCTGTAAACTATGTTTACTGTTATGTTTTTAGAATAATTGATGTTTAGGTACATAACCATAGTCTTTTAAACTTAATTGAATTTATTTGTTGTTTGGGCTTTTTGTTTTTTTGAGACAGTATCTTGGAACACAAACTGTCTTTGGTCTGAGTGTGGAACTGAGATGACATTGAACACCTGATTCACTTTTCTCCATGCCCACAGTGTTGAGATTGTAGGCATGAGCCTCCCTGCCCAGCTTTTATTTTCTGTAGTGATGTTTTAGCATCCGTTGTAAGGCACACCATAATTTATGCATTTGAATTACTAAGTATGTTTCTACTTTAGAAACTATTGCCATTATACATTCTTTTTGGTTTTTCAAGACAAGGTTTCTCTGTGTAGCTTTGTGCCTTTCTGGAACTTGCTTTGGAGACTGGCCTCAAACTCACAGAGATCTGCCTAACTCTGCCTTCCAAGTGCTGGGATTAAAGGTGTGTGCCACCACTGCCCAGCCTGCCATTATACATTCTTATGCATACTCCTACTAAAATAGGAACAAGCATTTGTCCAGTGAATCTATCTGGGAATGGTCAAAGAACATCCTTAAGTGCTCTGGCCAGTTTACAGTACTGCCTGCAGGATATGACCTATTTCATACTGTATTCTTGCCAACACTTAGTATCGCTACATATTGTGTCTTATAATTTGATCACAGATTGCTTGCATTTTATGTATTGACAATTGTAGCATATATAGATAGATAAAGACTATTTAGTTAGTTCGTGTGCGTATATGTACATGATATGTGTCTACATGATTTTATGTGTGTGTGTGTGTGTGTGTGTGTGTGTGTGTGTGTGTGTGTACAAATGACAGCACATATTATGATGGAGAGGCAGATGTCAACATCAGGAGTCTTCTCTGTTATCTACATTCTTATCTTTTCTGAGACAGGGTGTCAGGATCTTGCTGTGAACCCAGCACTCACTGATTGACTAGCTGTTTTGGACAGTGAGCTCTGGGGATCTGCATGTCTCTGCCCCTCCCCAGTTGTTAGGATCACAGACATGTGTGAACACACTCATCTTTTACATGGGATCCAGAGATCCAAACTCAGGTCCCAATACTTATGTAATGAACACTTGACCCACTGAACCACCTCCCCAGCCCCCATTTTGTTAGTCCTTTCCTTCGTAATTCTTTTGATGTCTCCTGTCGGCACATCTTTATTACTTGTTTCTTTGTATTTTCTAGGACCAGTTTCTAATCTTAAAAGAAATGCTTTGAAGTATTTCACCGTTAGGTGACACATCGAATTAGACTATTTGAAAACCTGAGTGGCCATTGAATTTTATTATATGATTTTTCTGAGTCTATCGCACTAAGCCTATAAATTGTGTCTTTCATCTTTCAGTGTTTTATATGACTGTTTTCTAGTTTTCTTGAAAACTTGTTCATGATCTACTGTTCTTCATAAACAGATACTCATGAGTGTGTGTGTGTGTGTGTGTGTGTGTGTGCGTGCATGCACACGTATTTTTCTGCCAATTGGTTTTATAATGTTCTAATTTTTTCAGCTATATTTGTAAATTAAAACCAGTAGTTTTATTTTCTTGATCTCTGTTCATCTAGTTGTATAATTTAGTTTTATATAGAATCTTTTAAAGTGAGTTGTAAAGCCAGACATTGTTGCACATCATGTGATCCCACTACTAGGGAGGTTGAGGCAGGTGTAAGTAAACCTGAGTCACATAGAACGTGTCTTTAAAAACTAAACTAACTAAAACAAGTTAGGGGGCATTGGATCTTGTCCTCTTCTCTTGAAGATTTTGTATAATATCCACTAATTTACCCACAGTGTTTAGTGAAATGTGGCATGCAGTGTTCTGGGTCAGGTATTTTCTTGGAAGGAAATCATTTAGCTACATTAATGGCTGGGAGACCAACCCCATTTTCTAGTTCTTCCTAATGCACTGATTGTTCAGACTTGTTTGATAATTTATTTCTCCTGTTTTAAATGTATTGACTGGACTTCTTCGCAGTCTTACTCTGTTTTCTGTCTGTAGTCACACCGTCCCCCCTTCTAACATCATTCATCCTTTCCTTGGTTGGATGCCACTGGACCTTTGTCAGCATTTCAAGGTTGTTTGGGCACAAACATTCTATTTACTTACTCTGGTTTTTTCCTCTACTTTTTTATTCAATTTTCCCATTATTTTCTAAGTATCTTCATCTTTAGTAACTTTCAGTCTTTCACTGTTAAAAATGTATATCCAGTAACCGATGGATGCAGATGCAGAGACCCACACCTAAGCACTTGACAGAGCTCTTGGAGTCCAGTTGAAGAGAGAGAGGAGGGACTAAAGGGGGCTAAGATCATGACGGGAAAACCACAGGGACGGCTGACATGACCTAGAGGGAGCTCACAGACTCTGGACTGCCAGCTGGGGAGCCTGCACAGGACCAAACTATGACCTCTAAATGTGGGTGACAGTTGTATGGCTTGATCTGTTTGTGGGGCCTCTGGCAATGGGACCAGGATCTATCCCTGGTACATAAACTGGCTTTTTAGAGCCTATTCCCTATGGTAGGATGCCTTACTCAGTCTTGATGCAGGGGGGAGAGGCTTAGTCCTGCCCCAACTTGGTATGCCAAACAGTGTTGACTCCCTAAGGGAGGCCTTAGCCCCTTATGAGGAGTGAATAAGGGGGTGGGAGAGGAACAGAAAAAGTTGGGGGGGAAGGGTAACAGTGATTGGTATGTAAAATGAAAAAAATTAAATAAAATAAAACATGTCAGGTGGTGGTGGCACACGCCTTTAATCCCAGCACTTGGGAGGCAGAGCCAGATGAATCTCTTTGAGTTTGAGGCCCAGCCTGGTCTACAGAGCAAGATCCAGCACAGGCGCCAAAGCTACACAGAGAAACCCTGTCTCATAAAACCAAAAAATAAAAATAAACAAATACAAAAAAAATGTGCATTTAATAATTAGGAATTAGCTTTGGAAAAATGGTCAGTTTCTACCTTTTTACCTATTTTTAACTTTCAGGTGCCTTTGAAATAGGCTTTTGTATAAGCTAATCCAGATATATTTAAGCCTTTACATTTTCTCAGAAGTACTACTATAGCCACATGTCCACAAATATTGATATATGTTCTATGTTTTCATCTTTCTAATGTCAAATGTGACTCGTGTGTTATTTTAAAATGTTCTGTTTCATTTTTAGTGGGTTAATTTAACAGTGCAGTTCTGATCAGACGGCATAGCTTGTTTTACAGATGGTTTACTATCTCATGAAATTTGGTTTGTGTTCTCTTACACCTTGGCGTTTATAAAGGGGCTGGGTGCATTTGAGAAGGTGACCACCTTTCTTTCTCATAGTGACTGAAATTTCTCTCATTCCACTTATTGATAAAATATGGTTTGAAATTTCCTTCTGTGGTGATGCATTTTTAGTTCCTTCTCAGTAGTTCTGTCACCTTTTGCTTCCTATACAGTAGAAGTTCTAATAATAGTACCTCTTTATTTCTGGCCTTTTGGGGTGTGTGTGTGTGTGTGTGTGTGTGTGTGTGTGTGTGTGTGTGCCCGCCCAGACATGCATCTATAGAGGCCAGAGGTCAATGTTGACTGTATTCCTGTTTCTCTTCACCTTACTTTTTACGTTATTTACTCTTATTGTGTTTGCAGCACAGGTGGGGTGGGGTGTAAATGTTATAGCTCACCTGCAGAGATAGAGGACAACTTTTGGAAGTTGGTTCCAAAGGTTGGACTCAGGTCATCAGGCTCAGGCTTGTATAGCAAGTATTTTACCCAGTGGGCCATCTCACTGACATCCACCTTGTTTTTGAGTCAAGTCTCCCACTGCTCTGGAGCTCACCAGTTGGCTAGCCTGGCTAGCCACTGAGCGCCCAGGATCCTATCTCTGTTTTCAGTGTTGGGATGCCAAGTAGGCACTGCCATGCCCAGCTTTTCACATGGATGCTGGGGAGCTGAATTTGAACCATGTGCTTGCGGCACAAGTGCTTTACCCTTGATCTAGTGGTTTGGTCACTGTTTGAAGCTTTTGTCAGTATTTTGTGTCTTTCACAAAGTATTTTTTGCTCTCAAGTGTACTTTGGTGTTTATAGAGCCAGACAACTTTTTGATTACTTTTGTCTTGTATTTTTTCTATCTTTTTACTTACACATTTCCATTACCCCTATGTTTAAAAGGTAAAAAATCTAAATTAGGCTGAATTAAAAAGAATGTTATTCTGAATCCACTGACACCCATGTCTTTGCCTAGGGTAGATACCTTTGAAAGCAAAGCCTCTGACTTAGCACAGTAAATTTGCATGTGGATGAATGAAGCTTAAAACAAAAATTGTAACAATATACTCGTATCTTAAGTTCAGCTTCTTGGAATCAGAGGCTGAGGAGGATACAGTCTTTCTCTGTGGAGCCCCAGAGTATGTTGAATTTCTGATCTCCATGCCTTCACCTCTTGAGTTTGAGAATTACAGACATATGCAACCATACCTGGTTTCTGCAGTGCTGGGGAATAACCCAGGATTTTGTAAGCACTCTATATCTTTTTTTTTTTTTTTTTTGAGTGACTACTCTTTGGTGTAACCACTAAAAATGAATGGAAATCAGAAAGGTTAGGTAAGAGAACTTAGGAAGATGGACAGTGGGCTAGATGAAGTCTAGGAGCATTGGAGTATGAAGCACCCAAACAGAGATATCCCACTTGGAGGTCAGGGGCCTAGAGATCATCCCAAAGGAGAGGGTAGAACTTGCCAGTCATTTTATAGATGGCTCTAGTGAGCTGAGAGGAATTCTCACAAGAGCAAGGCAGCATGAGCTGTGAGCATCTCCTGAAGGATGTGCGTACCAGCCTTGTCAAGATCTAAACAGGGCACAAAGGCATGGCTGAAAGAGGTGAGAAGACACAGGAGGGACTGTGCCTCACATCACCTCTGAAATGGAGGCACATGATGGGGATGTTAAAAAGAGACCTTCTTATCCTTTCTCCCACCCACCTCCCACTCTACACTCTTCTAGGCCAGTCACCTTGCCTTGGGGTGAATATCAAAATATCTGCACAATGAGTTGGCTAGTGTTGAGATGGAAGCGGGAAGCAGGAGTGGCTTTTGCATAGCTCCCCTGCCAGTCCCATTATCCCATGGCTGAGGACATGGGCTGAGTGGAAAAACTTCTTTAGATCCCTCAACAACTCAAGGAGAACTTAATAGGTTTGTCAAGGACACAATTTCATCTCTGAAGAAAGGTGGTAGTAGCCAGGGAGAATGTCCCCTGGATGAGCTCTAATGGTCTTCTACCTCTGGAAGCAGCATTACTGTCCAGAACAGCAAGCCAGCTTCCTGACAGAAAGCCTCCTCCCCAGGACTGGCGTATGCTTGCTTGGAAAATGAGTTTTGAGCCTTTGGAGAATCTAAGCAGTCTGTGGTATTTACAATACTGCATTACTGTCCAGTAGCTAAGTGTGGTCTAATTCTGACAGATGGCTCTCCAGGGAAATGTTCCTTCGGATTGGATTATGCCTGCATGCTGAAATGCTCTAATTAAGGGGAGTCTAAATAAACATGGTGGGGGAGTGAGGGGTAAGCTGTTTCTCAGGAAGCTGCTTTGGAAAGCATCCATGTTTGCTGTCTTCATCTCCCCAGCTCCACTCTCCTGCTACATGGGAAATCTAGGCCATTGCTTTGCTGAAGACAGGAAGCTCTGGGTCAGTGGCCAGTCAGGCTTCATTTCTTACAGCGCCCATCCTCTCCAGCGCATCCCCATCTGATTTCCTCCTTGGTTAACTGTCACAGGGTGAAACATCCAGAGTACGTGTTAGTATTAAGATGAGCTTGAATGGCTTTTTAAAAATTGCAACTGACCTACAAATTCAGCTATGTCACACATCACTGACATTTCTCTTGGAAGCCTAGTACATGGTTTTATTTTTTAATTATTTAAGACTGAAAGGTATATTTTTCGCAGTATTTCTTCCTGCCTCCCTCCTACCTTGCCTCTCTTTTCTCCTTTTCTCCTTCCTTTCACTCCCATGGCCTCCCTTCTTTTTTTTCCCTTGTGCTAGGAATAAAACCCAGGGCCTTGCACATGTCAAGCTACACCACAAGCTTTCTGTAAATGTGTGTGTGTGTGTGTGTGTCTGTGTGTCTGTGTGTGTCTGTGTAGTGTGCATATAGTGTATGTCTGTGTGTGTGTGTAGTATAACGTGCAGGTGGAGGACAGAGAAAAACTTGTGAGAGTTTATTCTCTCCTTCCACTGTGTAGGTTCTAGGGATTGAACTCAGGCCTTCAGGCTTGGCAGCAAGCACTTTTACGTGCTGATCCATTTATTATCTTTTGCAATATTTTCCAAGTTGAAACCTAAATCATTACAGGGGAAAGTACAACCTGGTGTCAGATAACTGTGGATGGATTTTTGCATAGGTGGCTTGCAAAGAAAAAGTCTACTTTAGAAGTCAAGGGGTGACTGTTGGGTCAGAAAGTAGACTCTGGTTCTATCTCTTACCCTTCATTGTTTCTGTAGATGAGAGGCAGTGTTCTAGGAATTGAGGGCTCAATGGTCCCTACTGTCTTGAAGCTCAGATGGGATAGATTGTAAGTAAATTGCACAGGGTACTTACATGTTTGGCTGGCACTGTGAAGGAGATACCAGTGAATGCTCCAGGGTTCTCAGAAGAAATCACATTAAAGACTAAAGGATGGGTTAGGAGTTTGTCTAGATAAGGACAAAGTCCCCCCAAAATAAACTGGACATGTAAAAGCCCTGCAACAGGAACAGTGTTGTCAAGTCCAGGAGCTGACCATGCAGGGTGATTAAAAAGAGAGAAGCAGAGGGGCAGAGAGACTAGCACTCAAACAGGAACAGTAAGGGGGTCTTGTAGGCAAGAGTAAGTGTTTGGGTCTTGATGAGTCATTGTTGAGGAATTTTGAGCTACACAGAAATGTGAATAGATACATCTTTTTAAAACATTGCTCTTTAACCACTGGTTAGAATTGACTTCTGGTCTGAGAGGGAAAGGTCAGCCTATTGTCAAAGGCTAGAGGGAGATGGTAATTCTCACCAGTATGGTGGTCATAGACATCGAGAAAAGTGGCAGATTCTAAATGTGTTTCAAAGCAGTCTTATTGTGGGATAATTGGCATATAATAAAGTGCATATGTTTGAAGTATGCAATTTGACAATTCTTGACATGTGTATACATTTGTGAATCCATCCTCTATAATCAAAATAATGAACATATTCGTTACCCCAAAACTCACTTGTGCCCCTTTGTAACCTTCCTGCCTCCACAGCCTCACACTCGTTTCCAAGCCCTTAGGCAACAGGATCTGTTTTCTGTCGCTCTGGATTAGTATGTTTTCTGGGATTTTATGTAAGTTAGAATCATACAGTGTGTGCTTTAGCATCTTCAGTCAGAATAATTATTGTGAGGTTTACCCATCCTGATATGTACTAGGTAGGAAAATGTCCCACCCCTTTCCTACCTAATACAGTTCCATTTCGGAGATGTCCCTGCTGCTGGCTGCTGGAGGGCCTTGCTTATGGGCGAGCACTGGTTTATTTTCAGTTTGAGGTGTGACAAATAAAGTTGCCATGAGTACCATGTTTTACATGGACACCTTCTTTCACTTCTCTCTCATACTCACCTAGGAATAGGATGAATGGGTTATGTCATAGGCATGTGTTGTTATGTCTTTTTAGAAACTGCCAAACTGTTTACCACAGTGGCCATGCTGGTTTTGGCTCACTCACAGTATCAGTATATGAAGATCCTGTTTCTGTGTCCCCACCAGTTATTGGTGAACTGGGCCTTAAATTTGAAGACATTCTAAGAGGTGTGAAAGAGAAACACATTGTGCCTTTGCCTCTCGCTGGTGGCACAAGCTGCTGACCGTGTTTTCATGTGCATAGCCACTGTCTCTTCATCTCCCATAAGTGTCAGTTCAACTGCTTTGACTGTTAGATATGATTGAGTTCTGAGCGTTCTTTCTATGTTCTGATGCCAGTCTCTATCAACTATCCAATAGGCAGACGTTCTCTCCAAAGCTATGGCTTATATTTTTATTCTCTCAGCATTATGTTTTGGTAGGGGGTGGTCCTTAATTTTGTTAAGTCTGTTTTATTAATCTTATCTTTCTTTTGAGTGTGATGTTTTAGTAGTGTGTCAAAGAAATCTTCATATAATCCAAATCCATTCAGTGTGGCTTTATTGTTTTCTTGAAGCTGTTTATTCTTATCTCCTATATTTATGAATTTGATCCATTGAACTCATTTTAATATATGAATATAGTACGAGGTATGAAATAATTTTTGTATGTGGTGTCCAATTGTTCTAGCAACATTTCTCAAAAAGACTATAACTTTATCCAAATGATTTCCTTTTATGTTTTTGAAGAAAATCACTTGATCATGTATTTTGTCATGGACTCTTTATTCTTTCCATTGCTCTATTTATCTAACTTTATGCCACAATATTTAAATTGTAGATGTGTTAAGTCCAAAAGTCAGGCAGTCTGCATGCTCTAACTTTGCCCTACTTTTCCAGAATGGTTTTGGTTTTCCTACATCCTTTGCATTTCTGTATGTATTTTATAATCAGCTTATATGTACATAATCTTTTTGGAGTCTTGGTTAAGATTGCATCAAATATAAAATCAACTGGAAAAATTGAAATTTTAAAAATACTGAGCCTTCCCAGTTGCATCATGTTCATCTTGTTCAATTCTCCTCAACTACATCCCTTTGGTGGTTCACATTTCTTCTTTCTGGTGCTCTGACCTTCAAACTCTGACTGGATTTGTCTCTGTATATGCTCAAGATCATTTCTTCAGCTGGATGGGCCCTCTAGGCTGGATTCCCTTATGCCTGTGCTGTGTCTTAGAAACTCCGGGTGTGAACTCCACTAACGTTTTTCATCTCCCACCTCTCATAGACCAAGTCTTCACTGTCTGATGGTGTGTTTTGGAAACCACTGTATCATTAAGGCCCCTCCCAAAGGACTGATCTCATGTCAGACTTGAAAAAAAGTCAAATATGTATGATTTTATGGCTTCCAGCATGAGAAACATAAAAAAAGATGTTGTATATAGTGAGTATCAGTTCTTAGGCAAAGCATAGGTAGGTGCTCACCACCAGCCATTAAGCCTGGCAATCTGAATTCAATCCCCAGAGTGCATATGTTAGAAGGAAAGAACCAAATCCTGAAAGATGCCCACTGACCTCCACATGTGTGCACCTACACATTCACATGTTACACATGAAATATTATGTTTTTAAAAAGACCTTTTATACATATGAAAGACACATGAGTATATGATCTTGAGCTTATAAGCAGAGCTTAAGGCAGAAATGTAAGTTACCACCATCCACTATTTATGCTTTTTGAATACTAGGCATTAGTGAAATGACTTAATATTAAAATGTAGAGTGATAAATAAAACAAGTGTGGGATGAATTCCTGACAAATACTAACATATAGAATTTAAGTGGGCAAGACCTTAAACAACCAGAAATGGGACAGGGCAAGAGATGAAGTGGTCAACTATGTTAAAGAAGTCACTAGAAATATATCTCAAGGAAGCACGAGAGAGCAGATGGGTTAAAAGCTGATCTCATGTCAGCTAAGAAAGGCCCAAAAAGAACCCTCTGGATCCTGTGACAGCAAAGTGTTCAGTCACTTTAGTAAGATCCCTGACGACAAGGCCTAGATTAAGAGGAAGAGAGGCATAGACATCAGAGATTTTTTTTCCCCAAGATGGTAAGGACTAGATATCTAAATACTGAGAGGTAAGAACAGATCTGGAAGATGAAGGAGGAGTAGATGTGAAACTGCAGATGAAGGCCTATGGCTGAGAGCCCATTGGAAGTTAAGAGCAGGTGAGGTCCAGGGTGGAGCTGGGAGTTCAGTTTTGATAAGATGCTCTGCCTATGCCCTAGGCAAAGAGGAGAGGGCAGCTGCATTTATGCATGTAATTGAGAATGGTAGTGAAGCCCAGGTGGAATGTCTGACTTTGCTGTGAAGCATGACAGGGCTGTGAGCTGAGTGAGTCTTTGATGCCTTGAATTCAAGGACCCCACCTTCAGGGAGCTTGTGGTCCTTGTGGATGCTTGTTTCTCTGGATTTCTTTTATTTAACTACTAAATGCCTTTCTTTCTTTCTTTCTTTCTTTCTTTCTTTCTTTCTTTCTGTCTGTCTCTCTCTCTTTCTTTCTTTCTTTCTTTCTTTCTTTCTTTCTTTCTTTCTTTCTTTCTTTCTGTCTGTCTTTACTTGATGTACCCCCTTACCCCTCCATGTGTCTGTCTGTCTGTCTGTCTGTCTGTCTGTCTCTGTCACAGGGTATCCTTCTCTAAACTTGTCTGGCCTGGAACTTCCTATGTGGAGCACACTGACCTCAAACCTACTTTAATCCTCTCCCTCTGCCTACGAAGTCCAAGGATTATGGGCATGCACTACCATGTTCAGCTTCAAAACATGACATTTTAAACTCAAAATTACTTTAATTCTGATCTTTTAAAACTTTGGAATGTGTTTTTGCTTTTCAAAAATAATGTGTTGGCATTTTCCCTTATTAACTAATCTGTTTGATTTAAAAGAACATTAAAATAGAAGACTAGATCATCCTGAATGTCTTCCATAATCCCTCTGTCCAAAAGTATCCATCTTTAAAGTTTTTTGCCTTTCCCTGATTTAGCCTCTGTCCATGGTACTTCATTTGTAAGAGCTATGTCAGTAGTTGTCAAACTTCCTGCTGCTGCAACCCTTTAGTATAGTTCCTCATGTTGTGGGAACTCGCAACCACAGAATTACTTTTGTTGCTACTTCATAACTGTAATTTTGCTACTGCTATGAGTCATAATGTAAATATCTGATATGCAGGATATCTGCTATGTGACACCTATGAAATGGCCATTCTACCACAAAGGGGTTATGACCCACAGGTTTAGAGCTGCTTTGCTGTGTTGTTATACACTGAAAGAAGCAGAACAGTTGTGTGTCTTTGAAGATGCTCTACTGGTGGATGGGGATCCTGTCCCTGAACAGCTGACAGACCTTGCTTTCCCTCCCAGCCAGGTATTCCCAAGCTACCAATTCTCGCACACAGCCATCAAAGAAGCTTCTCTCAATTCTTTTTGGAGGTTGATCTTCCTGTTTGGAAAAGTGGCTGGCACTGATCAGTTGACCAATAACTATATTCAAATAGCCTTCATTGATCCTTTCCAGTGAGAGCAGGGCAGTGATCTTACGGCTGAGGAAGCTCATTTACAGTGTCAGTGATACTGGTGGCAGCATCTCTGCAGTAAGACACACCGCAGGTCCTGAGAAGTAGAGGACAGGCTAGACAAGGCTCCCACTGGCCTGGAATGAAAGGCACTACTGACCTTCCCATGTTAACACATGGACAGCAGCTTGTCAAGAGGATGGAAAGCAGAACAGAGAAAAGCACATTGTCTTGTCATATTGAAATGGGCATGAGAAACTCAGTGGAAGCAGAGCTTTGGGGAGCCGGCCAAGGGCCTGCAAAGCATTTGTTCTTTAAAAGCACAAGCCCAGTACTGGGCAGCGGGGCATATGTAGAAACTAAAGAAAGTAGATGGTGGTGGGGGTGGACAGTTGATAGCTCAGTTGACAAAGTGCTTCCTATGCAAGCATAAGGACCTGAGTTCTGTCCTTAGCACTCATATAAAAATTAGGCATGGTGGATGTATATGTCATCTCAGCTCTGATGAGGTAAAGACAGGTATACCAGGGGCTCTGGCTAGCCATGCCAGCCTAATCAGTGAGCTCCAGCCTCAGACACACACACACACACACACACACACACACACACACACACACACACACTGGAAAAGGGGACTGCAGGCTGCCAGGATGGTGGCTCTGGAGCATTGGAGTAGGGGTGATTCCATGAAGAAGCAAGCTGACTCTGACTGCATTTATTTTCCTTTGTCTCTGGGGCACTGAGGCAGGAGATTTATAATTTCCTAACAGGGATCTCACACTAATACCCAGACTTTATGTTTATTGATAATTTCAGAATTAAAAGGCACTCCATCTTCACTGAAGGAGAGCTCCCTCCAGGCACTGAGCATTTAATAATTATTGTATGTCCACATTCTCATAGAAAGAAAAAAAAACAGGGGACCTCCTCCTTCAGAGATGTGCTTAGCTCCATGGAGCCACCTGAGAATCTTCTATTGGTTCGAGCACCAACTCAACTACCCTCCCCAGTCCTATTAATCTGTTCCCAAAAAGAAATGTCACCAGATGGCCATGCAAATGTCACCTGGCCATCAACATGGCTTTACTCATACAGGGCAGTGCTAGAAAATCCATCTAAACCAGTTAGTTTCTTACATTGCAGATCAGTTTGACATCCTTCTGAGACTTCTTAACAACTGTGTCAGGGAGGAAGATCCATAATCTTGCTGCTATTGAAGAGTAATTTTGGGTTGAGTAGAGGAAGATCCCACTGATGCACAATTCCTGAAGAATTCTCTCTCATTAGCATTTCCTGCCAGGTTTCACTGCCCTCTCCTTCATGAGCTGCTCACTCCCTGTTGTATTCTTAATGCCTTGAGCTATTTTTGGAATTTAATCCCTTCCAGGTATCAGGGCCATCAGACCTCCTTTTTGGTTTAAATGCACACACACACATACACACACACACACACACACACACACACACACACAGAGAGACACAGAGACACAGAGAGACAGAGACAGAGAGAAGAAAATCCTCTGTCTTTCCAGAGTGGGCTGGATGTTGCTTAGGAATTGAACTGGTCGATTTAAGCAGTGAGTCTCTCCCTCCCTGTCTCTTGGATGTCCTGTATGTCCAGTTGTAGGCATTGTGGCTCTGGTATACTCTCCATTTTAACATGTTTTTTTTTTTTCTCCTTTTGTTATTTATTATAGTTGTGTTTTAATTTTACACATCAGCAATGGGTTCCCCTGTCCTCCCCCCTCCCACCCTCACCCCTACCTTCTCCCCAGCCCTTCCCCTCCATTCCCATCTCCCCCAGGGCCAAGACTCCCCTGGGGATTCATCAGGCCCTCCATATAAGTGAGACAATTGAATAGCTTGAACTGTTTGGGAGGCATCCAGGCTGTGGGACCGGGACCTGTCCTTAGTGCATGAGCTGGCTGTTTGGAACCTTGGGCTTACACAGGGACACTTTGCTCAGCCTGAAGAGAGGGGACTGGACCTGCCTGTACTGAACATGTTTTTTAAAATATATTTATCAATCCATAGATTTTATATAATATTCAGTCCCCTTCCCTACCTCCTCCCAAATCTACCCTCCCCACCCACCCCCACCTAACTTTGAGTTTTCTTCCTCTGCCCAATCAAATCCAGTTTATGTTGCATTACTGCTCTTGTGCATGGGGCCTGCTCTGGAGTATGGTCTACCTGCCAGGGTCACAGTGTTAAAGTATACCTACTCTCTTTCTCCCAGGAGTTTTCAAATGTCAGTGGCTCCTCAGCTAGTGGTGAGCTTTACTGACTACTTTCCCCTCTCCATGCTGGAGCTTTGTCTGGCTTGAGCTTGTACAAATCTTGTACACTCTGTCTCAATCTTTCTGAGTGCATATGTGCACCTGCCCTGCTGTGACCAAAGACATTATTTCCTTGATATTATCCACCATCTCTATCTTTTACAGTCTTTCCTCTCCCTATTCTAGAATTGTTTTTTAGAAGTAACTGAGGTCTGTTTGACTGCTCCTGGAGAAAGAAAAGGAGGCTGATCTCTATCAACCAAAGAAATTACAGGGCCACAGCTGGGCAGCAGTACCACTGGGCTCTCAGGCAGAATGACCAACACAGATGTGTTTGTGAGCTGCCTACACCTTATAGGCAGTGGTTCCCAGGGCTGTCAGAAATTCACAGCTGAGTTTGGAATAGGAAGTTTCAAGTTCAAAATCTCTGCTAGGTTGCCAGGGGAGGAGGATGGGAAGGCTGTTTAATGGCTCCAGAGTGTCTGTTTGGAGTGATGAGGTTAATGGAGAGAGTGAGTGCTGGTGGCCGCAAGTTCTGAATGTGCTAATAGCTGCTGAAAAGCACCCTTAGAAATGGTTAAAGTGGTGAGTGGTGT
This sequence comes from Onychomys torridus, assembly GCF_903995425.1. Classification (NCBI taxonomy): domain Eukaryota; kingdom Metazoa; phylum Chordata; class Mammalia; order Rodentia; family Cricetidae; genus Onychomys; species Onychomys torridus. Next base: position 85,866,735 of record NC_050443.1, read on the forward strand.
GTCTTGTCTACTCTACCACAATGAAACACACAAGACAAAGAAACTTCCCTCAATTCCCAGAACCCGGCCCCATTACTCTGTCATCATCTGACTTTGCAGAGTCCACCTGCTTCATTCTCTACCCCCAATTCTCCCATCTCACCACCCATGTGCAAAGTTGTTTCCTGAATACACTTGCTAAAGAAAAAAATGAACAGAAATAAGGATGAAAAGTTTCTCTAGGGTCTGGAGAGATGGCTCAGAGGTTAAGAGCACTGACTGCTCTTCCAGAGGTCCAGAGTTCAATTCCCAGCAACCACATGGTGGCTCACAACCATCTGGTGCTCTCTTCTGCCCTGCAGTCATGCATGCTGTATAAATAATAAATAAATAAATCTTTTTAAAAAAAAGTTTCTCCAGGCTAAGAGACTCCATTGTTTCCAATGAAACTACTAGATGGGCAGGATTCTCAAGCCTGCAGGAAGGAGGAGAAGCAAAAGGCATCCATACACCCTGCATCTGAGACCTCAGGTGCTCAGTTAATTTACACATTCAAGAAATGGTATTAGATCCTTTTTATAGGAAAGAAAACTGAGGTAGACAGGAAGGGACCCATAGCTTCAGCAAGCTTGTTCTAGTATTAAGAGGTAAGCAGGTCTATTTAATGTCTGTGTTCCAAGCTTCTTGTTTTCTGTTCCACCACTCTGCATACTTTGTGTCTTAGTATGGTGGTTTACTTCATGGTGCTGTTTTGAGACAGGGTCTCTGTAGCCCAGGTTGGCCACAAACTCACTACATAGTGGGAGATGACCTCAAGCTCCCTATCTTCCTGCTTTCACCTCCCAAGTACTTGGATTACAAGCATGAGATACCATGCCCTACTTTTCACAGTCCCTTATCATTCTGAGTTGAGAACGGAGACTGGATTCTAGCATACTTGTGAGAGCCACTCAGCAGTTCCCATTACTCTTTTCTCAGTGAATCACTCATACCAGTAGAACCCACCCGCAGTGTCTCATGCCTACAGTCTGGTTTTTGCTACTGTAGATGGTACATCAGAATGAGAATAAAGAACAGACTGCTCAGACAGATTTGCAGAGACCTAACCAATAATGTTACTGTAACATTGAGGTGGAAAGAACTATTAATCAGTATTCTTTCTGGGAAAACATTGCCTATGGTTGGAAATAATACTTTAATAAGCCAATTAGGAAGAGTGGTAACACTTCTACATAGCTCAGGTAGCAGAGAGCTCACCAGTCAACATGATTTTGACAGTACAGCTTCAGGTTTAGGTCACTTGAGTAGCGGAGGAGAAAATAACACTTCTTCCAGAAACCTCTTTTCTACCAGGCAGATGAATTGACCTCTGTTCTAATAAATATTGAAATGGTATATAAATAATATGTTTGAAAGAGGGTCAAAGTCATCTCTGGCCTGAGTTGTATGTGTGCACTAGTCTATCCCATAGACCACAAATCTCCATCCCCTCTTCCCTGTGTCTCCTATGTCTCAACCCACACTGCCTCACAGGTACTTCAAGAACCTCCACAGTGCTGTCTGTGGCCTGGTCAACTTTACCTCTTCTTCCTTCTCCTTCCCTGCTCTTCTTTCTCTCTTCCCCACCTGTCCATCCTTCCTTCACTTTCAGTCTCCTCTCCCCTTCTTTCTCTCCTTCCTCTTTTCCCCTCCCCTCTACTCTTCCTCCTCTCTTCCTGCCTCCCCTCTTCCATCTCCCTCTTGTGTCCCAGGCTAGGCACTAACTTTCTGTTAGTTGAGAATGACCTTGACTTTCTGCATCTCGTGCCTCCATTTCCTGTGTGCTAGGGTGGATTATCAGTGTGTACTAGACTTGAACCCAAGGCTTATCACTTGCTAGGCAATTACTATATTCCCAATCCATTGCCTAATTAATGACTGACCAACATGAAATTTGGTTGGAAAGAAACTAGAAGCTCAATAGTTTCCAAGATCTTTGTAAGAAAACTACTATCAGTGTGTCCTTTGGGGCAGTGGTTATGTTACTGAGAGTCTGCCTTCTGTGCTAATTAACTAGAGATGTGGTTAGCCAGGGTCAAGATTCTACAGTCAGGGCAAAATGGCCTTGAGGCTCTGGGCAGCCTGCCTGATGGCAGCTACCTAGGGCCCAATGCAGTGCTGAGGCTGGCCTACTTTTGACAGCAGCTTCTGAGTGACACTGCCCATGTGGGAGCCATGTGTCCGACTGGAACTCCAGACTGTCCATTCCACTCAGAGCCTTACCCTGTCATTATTGATTTTATGAGGCAAGCATCTCCTTTAGTAAACACCAGCCATCATCTTCGATAAGATGATGTAATGGGATTAATGATGCACTTTCAAGAATCCGCATCGATTGTGAAGACGGAAGTGGAAACTTGACATGGAGCTGAGCTGTGTTCTGTCAACATTTTGCTGCTCTAGTAAGCGGAATATTCTCGAATAGTGGGCTCACCCGAAACACAGACTAGTGTTTGATACTCAGGGCTGGGAGGGGTCTGTCTGCAAATGTCACCTGGAGTGTCGCCGTCAGGCTTAAGAGGAAGGAGAGTGGAAGGAAAAAACAACTAATAGGTGACCAACAACTAGAGCAGGATTTCTTTGCCAGCCCCCAAACCTTGACACATAGACTTATTATTAATTATGAATGCTCAGCCTTTGCTTAACCTTGTTTCTAGCTAGTTTTGTTTTGTTTTGTTTGTTTTTGTTTTTTGGGTTTTTTTGTTTGTTTGTTTTTCAAGACAGGGTTCTCTGTGGCTTTGGAGCCTGTCCTGGACTAGCTCTGTAGACCAGGCTGGCCTCGAACTCACAGAGATCCACCTGCCTCTGCCTCCCGAGTGCTGGGATTACACGAGTGCGCCACCACTGCCCGGCTCTAGATAATTCTTTTAAAACTTAAATTAACCCATTTCTATTAATTTATGTGCTGCCCCAAGGCCTGTTTACTTCATCTATGTACTATCCATCCTGCTTTCCTGCTTCCATCCTGTCTACCTGGATGGTCCCCCTTTTCTCTCACCCCACCAGCCCTGCCTGTTTATCCTCTGCCAACTATCGGCTATTTGTCATGCATCATTTTATTAAACCAATCAGGTTCATTAGGCAGGCAAGGTAAAATAGCAACACATCTTTATGCAGTTAAACAAATACAGCTTAAACAAAAGCAACACATCTTTACGTAGTTAAACAAATACTCTGTTTCACAATGAACAACTCCATTTCAGAACCTGTGAATGGGTGAGCTGGCAGAGATTGGTTTGAGATTGTATTTTCTGGGAAATAAACCTTTCTGTAAAAGTGGGAAGAAGCAGGTGGGGCTGGGGAGAGCTGATACAATGGAAGGTGTACATCTGCCCTCAGCCTATGGGGGGCCCAGATATTGGGCATGTGTGCTGTTTGGCCAAATTCAAACTAGTTTAATTGACCATTGACCTTCCTCCAAGGGTTGAAAAATAGATGTTTTTGTGAGGTGATAGGATATCTTATGCATAGTAGAGCCCTCTCTGCCTCAGGCAGACTTCTGATATAACATGATTTCAAAGAAAGGAGGTTTTTTGTTTTGTTTTGTTTTGTTTTCTTCCAGGAACAGTGTAAACAGAGGAGATTCTGTACAACAATTTTCTTTGCAAATTAGAGACAGAGGAGAGAGCAGCCTCTCCCCAGAAAGGTAGCTGGGCTACACAGCACTGAATGTCTATGCTGTACTGATAGTCTTTTTAAGCTAGGCAGGAAATGGAGCTTCAACTCTGAATACTGCCTTCAACAGCACACTTTGTGAGGTACTCAATCCCCTGTTATCCCTGGGCACCAGAAATTTGTAGTTTAAAGTTTGAGAACATATGGTGCCTCTATCAATAACAATATCCAAATAACAAACAAAAATGAAGGACTGAGGTCCACATTGGTGTCTTTTCAGAATACCTAGTGAATCAACTGACCTGTGGTGACAATGTCAATTTTTTTTCTAGTTCTCAGGGGTTAATATAAAATAAAATATTATAACTATAAAAGTAATATATTGGGAAGTTGTCAGAAAAATAAGCCATAACCTAGAAAACACAAGTTTTCAATACAAGTAACAATGCAAACAGGATGCATGCAAAATTATGAAATGCAGAAGTAGCTTTGAGCTAGGAAGACACAGCAGTTGTCATGGAGAAAGCAGTTTGGTGCTGGTCTTCAGGGGACTTGGTTTGGGTGAGAGAATGACATACATTAGAATGAACGAATAAACTATTAAATGTTCCATGTATATTTTTATCAACTTTATTAGTTTCTCTTATATATGCCTATATAAATGCAAATTGATATATGTATGCACTTTTATAACTCAATACGCATTTTTGAAAGTATGAGTTACAGGCAGTTATAAGTACTGATTATGGATGCTGGTAACCAAGCTTCAATCTTCTGGAAAAGCAGTAAGCACTCCTAATCATTGAGCCATCTCTCCATCCCTTGCTTTGCTTTTTTGAGACAAGGTCTCATGTAGCCCAGGATGGCTTTGAACTCTCTGTGTAGCTAGGCTTACTTTTGACCTTCCTGTTTCCACTTCCTGACTGTTGGGATTGTCAGCATGCAAAATCAGACCAGGCAAGACTTAATTCATCAAGTGAAAATAACTAGGCTTTCCTTTTCATTACTATGCAAATTTGCTTTTTCTTGATTTGTATGTGAACCCAACAATGGTTTTAAAATAAATTTTGTTATGATTTAGTCTCAGTTATTTTTTTATATACTTATTTTTGATGCCTATACACTCAAAGTGTAAAGAAATTTCTTGGGTATAAAAGTGTCACAAGTGGAAAAGTTGAGAAGAGATGATCAAAGTGACTTCCTGGTTTTGCTGGTAGTCTGTTTCCTGTACTGCAGCCACAGTGATTCCCAGAAAAACCATGCTACCTTCTTCTTTGAGATTCTTTGTTCGCTCCTTGTCATCTTAGATAAGACCAACAGCTCCCTGTAGACCACATTGAGCTGGCTGCCAGTGCACAGTCAGCAAAGTCCTTTGGCTACAGTTGATCTGATGTGCAAACCCTGACAGGGTCAACAACATCTGTCTTCCTCAACAGTCCTATCACCCCACAAATATGCAGAACTAGGGAAACATGTTCTGAGGACTCTTATACCAGCATGTTTCCTGTTGGAACCCAATTCTGGGTTTAGGCGTCAACCTGATAGCTGACCCCTTCCTCAGCTCTTCAGTAAGTTAAGTGGCTTATGGTTCTGCTTCCCACTTCTCTTGGTAGATAGATGTTTCCTCTGTTGTTTCTTCAGCAAGATGCTTTGGTTCTTTCTGTCAAAAAGATGCTCACAGACCAGGACACTGTTTTCATTGTATTCTTGGAGATGCCATACAAAATACACCCATCATCCTACTTGACACTGTTACCTCAACTCCCACCCATAGAGATAATGTTGCCAGGTGGTGCCTCCATAAATGCTCTGGTACCATTTCTTTCTGAGCATTACTTTTCTCATGAAGTTATTAGTATCTGAATTTACCTGTGGAGTTGATGCAGAAAAACAAGAGTCAGTTTGGACTAGTACCTATAGTAGACCAGGGATTTCAATAGAAAGTGCTATCTTTTGTGTGGTCCACAAGGAACATGAGTACATTGCATCTGTTTTCTTCCTGTGTCTCTTCTCACATATTTGCACACTTCGCCCTTCCTGAAAACTGCTATGAGACTCTTGACTCTGAGCTCCCAAGTTGATAAGAGTTTTATATGTAGAATATGGCTGTGGCACACATGACCTCCAAATGTGCTAAAATACTGATTGCTCCTCACCGTTCGGTGAGGAGCTCCCTTCACTCCAGCCCTACTTCTTCCCTCCAGTATGTGCTATAATGTGGCTTTCTGTGTTTTCCTCCAAGCAAAAATAGGGGAAACATGCATACACACCTCACTTTTTCTCCTTTCTCTTCCTTTGATCATTTGGACTCCAACTCAAGATCCCACCCTCCTCCTGAATTCTTTCCTGCCTTCCTCATGCAGAAGGAATATAGACACCCATCTGATACAGGTCAGCCTGCCTTCCTCCTGCCATTATTACCTGTTGCAGTGATTATACGGTTAAACAGAGACTTAGCTCTTGCCCAGGGTTATCTCTTATATGTTATTACTGTGTTAAAGAGCGGGAGGAGTCAGTGATAAATTTGACCATAAAGCTCAGAGCTCATCTTTTCCAGTGCTGTATAGACAGGGAAAAGGATCCTTGTCTAGATTAAGTTGAGCTTACTCAGTGTTACCTGGAGCTGAAATTAGAGTTCCTGAATTCATGTAACTAGTTCACAAACATGCTATTGGTGTTTTTCCTATGGGTCTTTTCTCCCATCCATACCAAGTGCCCCTTTGAGGACCCATTTCTCCTGAATGACTTGTGTCTTACCCTGACCCAGGGTCCTGCACAGAGTAGGAGCTCATTAAATCTTTCTCATTTGAACCTAATTGGTCACATCCAGCCCCTGACTTCCATTTAGGAACGACCTAAGTCATCCAAAGATGGTAATTTCCTTTCTGCTTATCAGCTCTCTCAAGGCTAGGCTGAGAACCACCAGTAAGTTTGAGCCTACTCGGAGATTAATATTAGCTACCATAGTTAAAGTCACGCAGTAGAAAAGAACCCCTCAGAGATGGAGGAAGCACTCCCAAGAGGCTGTCTGGATTCTCATTACAACCTATTTTTCAGAAACCCTGGAAGATTCTAAGCAGCTTCTAATTCCTATCATAATCATTCTTAAATTGCTATTTAGAAATACATTTTAAATTTGCAGGTCTGGTTTTATTTAACTTTTTATTTTTTATTTTTTTATCGATGTAAAACACACCTAAGTAAGCATCCTTGTAAACAGTGAGGGTGAGGCAACTGTAGGTCACTGCTATAGTGAGGCTGTATTCTGGTCTTCCTTCTCCTGCTTCCCAAGTACAAGCTTGTACCACCACACCTGGCCTTAGATCAGGTGTAATAACTATTCTACAGTTCCGTAATTTAAAAAAAAAAAGATAATAGTAATACCTTAGGCTGCAGAGATGAATCAGTTGATAAAACCACTTGTTACTGTTGTAGAGGACCGAGTTTAGTTCCCAACACCCATGTGGAGCTCACAACTGTCCATAACTTCAGTAGCAGGGAATCCAATGCCATCAGGCATCAGCCACACAAGTGATACACAGACATACATGTAGGCAAAGCACTTATACACATACATAAATATAAAATGTAAAAAGAATGCTTTCCTCCTGTCATCAAATTCACAGTTTTGTGTGTGTGTGCGCGTGTGTGTGCATGCGTGAGTGTGTGTGTATGTGTGTGCATGTTTGTGTATGCGTGTGTGTGTGAGTGAGTGTGTATGTGTGTGCGTGTGTGCACATGTGTGTGTGCATGTGTGTGTGCGTGTTTGTGTGCGCGCGTGAGTGCGCGTGTGTGTGTGCGCGTGCGCACGCGTGAGTGCGTGTGTGTGTGTGTGTGTGTGTGTGAGTGTGTGTGTGTGTGCGTTTGTGTGCGCGCGTGAGTGCGTGTGTGTGTGCATGTGTGTGTATGCGTGTGTGTGTGTGAGTGAGTGTGTATGTGTGTGCGTGTGTGCGCATGTGTGTGTGTGTGTGTGCATGTGTGTGTGCGTGTTTGTGTGCGCGCGTGAGTGCGCGTGTGTGTGTGTGTGTGTGTGTGTGTGCGTGCGCACGCGTGTTTCCTGGATCAAGCTTGATAATTGTATTGTTCAAATCATCTATATTCTCATATATGTTGTCTGCTTAAGTTATCCTTTACTGAAAGAGATAATAGTGATTTCTGTCACCATGGAATTGTTGATTTCTCCCTCTAGTACACGTCTACAGGATCAGGGTCACTTCCTCCTGTCAATATGTCTACTGAAAATGAGATCACTTGCATGCTCTGGTAAGCCAGCAAGTGGCTGATTGAAAGAAATTTTCATTTATCTCAAGAAACAAGAAGTCTAGTAATAGACGGCTTAGGGCTAATCATACCACATAAGGAGATATCCAAGGCCAAACATCCTTCTCACTACCCACTCCATCTTACAATCTTATTTTTAAAGTCAGCCACTAAGTGGCTTGGACCCTTCCAGTAGCAATGTCAAATTACATATAAGATGATGCTAGAAGGTAGAAGGAAAAGCAGCCATATGCCAACTATTTCATTAATTCAGGAAAATGGTGGGAAATCCCCAAACTTGTCACTCAGTGGATTTCCACCTACATACTGCTGGCCAGAAATGCTCATGGCTTATCCCTTGAAAAAAAAAAATGGACTTAGAAAACTGAATGAACTGGACCTGTTGAACTGGTGTTCTCCTGGCTGGGAAGAAAAGAGATTAATATTAAGTAGATGGTCAGCAGTATTTTCCTGATCTTTAATAATGCTTTTTTCCTCAAAGCCATGTTGTCCAATATAACATAAGCTTTTAGTTTGTATTGATGACATATTTTACACTACTTTCAACATTAATATGTTGTTATAGTTTACAACTTGTGTCATATGATAACATAGGTCTAGATTTAACCCTATTCAATTTTTAGCCTTCATGTGACAGTAGAATCTGTTTATATATATTGGTAAGCACATATGACTTTATGTTCACCATGTTATCCTTTTTGCCTTCTAGTTAGCATGCTGAGGGTTTTTTAATTATTATTTTGAAGGGAGGGTACTTTTTGCCTGTTATCTTTTCTTTGTTGTTTGTTGAACTGATCATTTTATTGGCTGACTAGCTGTGATCATTAATGTAAACTGTCAACTTAGACAAAAGTTAAAATCTGGGAAATGGGCCTCATGAGTATGTCTATGAGGGATTATATTGATTACTTCAACTAGAGAAGGAAGACCCAGCCACTGTGGGTGATATCATTTCCTAAACTTGGACTGGAGAGAGCAAGCTGAGCATCAGCATTTGTTCATGTCCTGCTGTCCAGCTGTGCATGGATGTGATATGACCAACTCCCTCAAGCTCCTGCCACTGAATCCCCCACTATGATGGGGTGTAACTGGAACTGTGAACCAAAGTAAACCCTTTGCCCCTCAAGTTGTTTCAGCCACGGGATTTCATCACAACAGGAAAAGAAATTTAGATACCATTATACCCTCTTACACCAACTTCTTATTAAGGATTTGACTTGTACCTTTCCATCAAACATCCCTTCAATTACTTATGTCTCTATTCATATAACTAACATGAATTTCCTCTGCTACTACCTTGGTCCAAACTATCATTGTGCTGGGTTTGTTTTTGCATAGCTGCCTTATTAGCCTCCTGGTTTCCTCTCTGCTTTCTGAATGACTTTTCTGGATGAGATAGAGCTATTAGGAAGACTTGGTCCAATCAAATTAAGCATTCTTGTTACCCATGAAGGGAAAAGAGTGACAGTAAATTTTGTCACATTAACATCCAGGAGAATGGTGACTCCAGTGACAGAGTCCAGACTAGTAGAAGTAAGACACCTAAACATTCAAAAATTGTAAATTCCCCCTTGTACATAGTGAATGAAGGTCGGGCATCTGTGGGTCACTGCAGTAGTGAAACTGCATAGACCATTAGACACATGAGTCCAAAACTTAAAGAGAGGGCTAGTCCAGACACATTGGATGGCCCTTGCTAGATGATCTGGAATGAAAGGGAAGCCTGTGCCTGCCACCAAACCATGGAAACATCTACATTGAAAGAGCATGGAATGGGGAAATGTGGAGGAAGAATGCAAGAGGAGCAAGTATGGCATCCAGAAGTGAGTATATTCACAAGGAAGAAGTTACCTCTTCCCACAGATGCCTCTGAGAAATCCAGATGAGGATGAAGGGGGTCCGTTCAGCAAAATGGCAAACATGTCTAGATAGAGCCCAGGTGCATGAGCCAGATAGAAGTAGCTGGGGAGCAGGTGGGAGATAAGAAATTGAATGAAGTTCCTTTGCTCAAATAACCCTTTAAGAAAATTTGACCAGATCTGAGGACAGTGACAAACTGGGGGGAAAAATCTTTTTAGTGAAGAGGTTTATTTTTGAAAATACAGAAAATATGTTAAAGTACCAATACAGAGGCTCCATTGGAGAAGGAAATACTGAAGACTGAGGAGGGCAAAAATAATCCATGGAGTTTCTAGGAGAGCTTAGTGGGATGGGGTATTTATCCTACTAGATAAGTTGAAGGATACATCTTCTCAAGCTGGCAGGGAGATGACAATGCCAGCCTCTTTGTAAAGATGCTGGCAGAATTATGTGTGTTTCTATTTAATTACATCTACTTTCTCTGTGAAGTATGAAGCAAAGCCATTTTCTCATAAATAAAAATAAACACAGATCTGGGAAGGAATAGGAGGCCTGTTCAATTGGGAGATAGTAGCTAAGTTTTGTTGGGTATCTAATGTCAAAAACATGTGACTTTCCATATGCCACAAAAATGTTATTTTATCACTTTATATACACAGAAACAGATGTTAAATAATTTACCTAAAATCACAGAGTTGAGATGTGCACCACAAGATGTGCACAACTGAGTTTGAAGTCCAATCTACTTGATTTTAAAAGAAATACTTATTTGATAAAGTTAACAGTGTGACAAAGACAGAAGCAGCTTACTAGCTTTTCATTAGATTGTTGAAAATTCTTCACTGTCCCTTCATGAACCTTTCTTTAGTTCATACACTCATACATGAAGAGTGTGTGTGTGCATGAGTGAATGGATGTGTCTGCGTGTGTGGTGAGACAGGATCTCATGTAGCCCAGGCTGGTCACAAACTGGCTGTAGAGCTGAGATTTCATGTGGCTATTTAAGGTCTCTTTATGACCCAGTTGAAAAGTCTAACCTGCCTGAGCAGAGTTCGTTGTCTCCTGTAGTTGCATATATCTCTGATAAGCACCAGGCATCATTACCAGGACTAAAATAGAATTTGGGGTCAGATCCCTTCATGGCTGGGGAACTCTGCAGCTGTGACAGATGGATGAGAGAGCAAATGCTAGAGGGAGAGAAGAAAGGAAGACGAATCTGTCCTGAAGTGAACAGTCTGCCCAGGCAGGGAAGACTTGACCCCAGGAGAGGCTTTATGGATCGCTCACCAGGGGTTCTTTGCTTTGTTGGTGTGTCTGGGTGAACACACGCCTGGGGCATCTCAGGTTTAAACACCCTTCTTCCTAGACTCACCTTGCCCTCATCCCAACATACTCCTCCCTCTTACTCTGAAGCCCTCCAGCAACCACAAGGTGTATGAAGAGCTGTGATACTGCTGTCCTAAGCATTTTTGCTTTCAGCACTGAAGGAAATCAAAGTAAGGAGATTCCTTAAAAATCCTCATAATGGGTGAGAAATGGGTGCAGATGACTCTGTAGGAAAATAAACACTCCAGTCTTTTAGAGTCTTTTATTCTGTTCCCACTTACAGAGAATAGTTGATTGTATCTTCTACACAAAAGATGAAAAACTCTTTTTCTGTCTATTATGTGTCATATTCTGACCACGTATGTGCTATGCTTAACTGCTCTGTGCTTATGTGTACCTCTGAGCAAACTACACAGGGATTCTACTGTGGCAGGAGATGGTTGAACTCACTCACCCTTGCTCACCACAAACTGTGGGACCTGATGCCCAGGGTGACTTTCTTTACATTAACAAACAAGCTGACTGAGCTATCCACCTAGCATCTTCTTACCAACAACCCCGTCACTTTCTGTTTTCTAGCATTTCCAGGGAGCTGTGTACCGCTTTTAGGTCTTTCTTTTTCTAGTTGCTCTGGTTGTTACTTTGGTTACCAAAATGACTTAAGAGTCTGAAAATATGTGAGCAGAGTTTAAAGTCACCAGACATCACGTACACAATTGCATACCCTTCTTACCTGGCTCCAGCCCATAGTCTTTACAGCACATTGGTAACCCTGTGTTGCTAACCTGCGGTGCTGGCACTAATCATCAACTGCTACTCTGTTGTGTATCCTGTGGTCATGTAATCTCCCTTGAAGGAAGCCCTGATGGCTTTGTTGTGTTACTAACCCTTCAAGGGACAAAGCATTGTCTCTAACTGGATCATCTTCTGAACACGTGACTCTTCAAGAGGCCATCTTGCAAAATTCATTGCCCTGTCTGTTCATGAACATGCTACTACATCCTCTTGTTTCCTCTGTGTCTAGAAGGTTCTCTGAAACCTGATATCATGAGTCTTGGTGCTTCATCTATAAATGCATCCTTTCCTGACCAGGCTCCTCTCCTAACACATTAGATTTTTCAGGTGCTATCCTCTTCTTACCTACAAAGTGATATTATATACATAATCATTACTCTGAGGGTCTACTAATACCTTGGTATATTTATTTCAGGATTTCTTCAATGCTTAACTTTAAGCAAACCCATTTTTTAAACAAACCCAAGATTACTCTGTGTATAGTCCTTTTATAATATGACATTTTGCTCTTTTTATGAACTTTTCCCATATCAATTAACAAACATGCACGTCTCAATTTAGGTTATAAATTTTCTGGCTATTGCTGTTCCATTGCATATACAGATGTACCTTAATCTACTTTAATCATTCTCATATTGATTGATATTTAACTAGCAATTTTTGGCTTTATACTACTATCTCAGTTCTCATATATGCATTTATGTATTACTCAATTATTTCCTCAGGATTATTTCTGATATAGACATTTTAGGAGTTTCTATATGTCTTGTCAATTTGTTCTCTAGTCTATATTTACTGTTTTATGTTTTCATAACTCATGTCTAAACACTAGTTTCATCATTCTCTCATAAACATTATTATTAAATTAGCTTTACTGCCAGGCGGTGGTGGTGCACAAGTTTAATCCTAGCACTTGGGAGGCAAAGCCAGGCGAATCTCTGTGAGTTTGAGACCAATGTGGCCTGCAGAGCGAGATCCAGGACAGGCACTAAAACTACACAGAGAAACCATCTCAAAAAAAAAAAAAAATTAATTAGCTTTACTGTGGGTATGAATGTGTGTAATAAATGTACATGTGGTGGTATGACTTGTGGAAATTGCCCCTGACCTATAGACATTTCTGTCTCTGCTCCATACAAAACCATAAAGAAGATAAGTGCCTGCCAGTCATCACTTCTCTCTGGAGACATCATTATTCATAGTACTCTTCAGTCTTTTTTTCTAGTTGTTATAGTTACTATTATTAATTACTATATTTAATTTAAGGTGGCCCTTCCAGAATATTTTTTAAATATCATAATAGTTTAATATGGGATGATAATGTTTGCTAACTTAAAAGGCAAAATATGATATGATCTTTTTATTTTTATTGGTAGGATGATTTTGATGTGATTTGTGTTTTTTAAAATATTGATGAAGTTAAATATCATCTTCTAAATGTGATGACCATTTTGTTGTGACTAGCTCTTTAACTTTTATTCATTCTTATATCATGCATTACTCCTTTTTTAGTCATTTATAGATCTCTTTGAAGTTAAAATTGCCAGCATTTCTTTGCTGTGAGTATTATTGTTTCTGAATTCACATGTGTAATGTTCTCCTCTGGGAAGTGCCACCTTGGATGTCATAGTTGGGAAGTCCCTCCCACCCACACTTTCATTCCTGAGATCAGAAAAACTACCCATTTCAACTACAGCAATGTTAAGAATTAACATCTACTAAGTGATCATTAGCCATTTGCTAAGCCCTGCTCTCAGAAGTCTATGCATTGTCGTCTGCATTTCTTACAAAACGCTGTGAGGGTCAAGTGATTTCATGTAATGAGTGACCGATCTTGGAATCAAACCTGCATAGTCTGACTCCAGGGGCAGCAATCTAAAACCACAGTCTCTACTTTATGGTGTAAATTCACTAGAAGCTAATTGGTATATTATAAACTAATGATCTTAGCTAAACTACCAGCAAATAACTAGTTCTCTCATTCCTGTCTAATAAACCAACATTTGCTGAGTAATCACTATTATCATATAACAGATTCATATGTTTTTTAACTTTTGGCACAGTCACCAAGTAGAAGCCTGAAAACTGAAATAAAGTTAAGATAAATATGGAAATAATTAGAATATAAAAGCTGTTCATTGTTGTCCTCAGACAGACGTTCTCTGACTCTAAACCTGTTGGTCATGGGACTTACTGGAATGAAAGACAATGTTTGAGAGCATATTGTTTAGAAGTATACTACTGGGCTGAAGAGATGGCTCATTGGATAAAGCACTTGCTGTACAATCGTGAGGCCTGGAGTTTGTATCTCCAGAACCCACTTGAAAGATGGGCAAGTGTTGAAGATGGCTTCAATTCCAGCACCTGAGAGACAGAAGCAGGAGACTCAGGGCAGGCTGGGATCAGTTAGATCTAGGTTCAGTAAAAACTCCTGCCTCAGTAAATAAGGTAGGCCATGGTCTCAGAAGATACCTGCCTTCAGCTTCAGGCCTCCACATGTACATGCGTACGCATGCATGCCTACACAAAAGCAAACACACACTGCACATGCACACACCATGCACAAGTACATTTGTAAATAGAAGCATATTGTGCTATTAGTATGTGGTGGGGTTCAATAGGATTTAGTTCTTGGAGAACAAACAAACCTGAGTGCGTTTTATACATTTTATTTCATATGTTATTATGAGATAATCATGTACCAAAGTAATTGGTATCTGTGTACTTTGGTCACTTTTTGCATTTTAAGTTTTTTCTATTAACCTTTACATTTTTAATAGCAGTAATAGCAAATGTATTTTATAATAATTCATTTTACCATCTAACTGGACAAATTCCTAATCTTTGTAATAATATTTTTATTACTTCTTTGATAATTTCATACTTGTACGCAGTGTATTTTGTTCATATTCATTCCATAATCTTCCCCTTAACTTCCCCCAACTCCTCCAAGATCAGCCTTCACCCCCTCTAAACTCTTTGTCCTTTTTTTTTTTTAATTAAAACCCACCAAGTCTAATTTGTGCTGCCTATGTATACATTGCATGGTTAACTTATCAGAGGCCACACTGTCAAAGAAAACTGGCATCCCCTTTCCTAGAATCCTGCCAATACCCCTTCACCTGGGGATAGAAACTCCTGAGTCCCTCCCCCGTCCATGTTAGAATGGTGACCAGCTTGGTCTTATACAGGTCGCATGCAGACAATCCTGCCTGCTTTGAGGTAATGATTGCAGCAGTCCTCTCATGACCAGAAGACAGTTTTGCTGTGTTCTCCCCTAACTTCTGCCTCTGTCTTCTGTGCAATCATCTTTGGTGGCCTCTGAGCCTTGGGGGGACTGGATTTACTTTTCATGACTGAGCACTTCATAAAGACTTATTCTCTATGTGAGTGTCTATGTTAGCCATCATGCACTGTACAGACAAAAACTTCTCCAGTGATATCTGGGAGCTATATTAACCTATGGGTGTAGATTATGTTCTTTTAGCACAATAGTAGTATGTTCGTCATGGTGCTTATGAGCTCCCCAACTGTGTGTTCCTGTCCACATTCACAATACCAAGTATGTGTTTCCTCCTGTTGAGTGGGTCTTAAATTTAATCATAAAGCTGTTGGTTACCCCCATAAAATTTGTGCCACTATTATAACCATGGGAATTTTTTACCATGACCATCATTATTGTAGCTCATAAGGTTCACAGAGGGTAAGACTTGATGACTTATCTAACAGTACCCTGAATACCTCCTTCGGGTACTAGGAAAGCTAGCCAACAGGGAGGAAGCTTCATGTTGAACACCGATTTGATTTCTTCGTGTCCTGTATCTGAAGTGTTGGGTGTTTTCAGCAATAGAGTCTTTTCTTTTCCTGTTGCTCTTCCTCTTCATCCCTCTTTTCCTCCTCCTCCTCCTCTTCTGAGGAAATGAGTTTTTTTGAGACACAATCTCACTATGTAGATTAGGCTGATCTGGAACTCACTGTAGGTAGGTTGAACTTAGACTCATGGTCTGCTACTTAGCCTCCTGAGTGCTAGGATTAGTTACAAACCTCCCACACCTAGCTTATAAACTTTCTTTATCTAAATATGTTATATAGTTTTAAAGGAAATTTTTCCTTCGTAATTTTTCTTTTTGCTGGCATTAAGAAGTGGAAATTTCACATCTTTAAAATAGTTTGCCTTCCTATTGAACATAGAACCTTCCATTAAATTGAAGTATAAATTATATTAATAAAATGCATAAGTCGTCAGTGTTCAGTTCAAGTTGAAGAATTTGACATTCATGGTCATCATGTAAGACCAGGTCTAGACTATTTCTGTCTTTGCCAAGAGTTCCCTGGTCCCTTGCTCCCTTCAATTTCTCCAAGAACAGCTACATTCTCACTTTTGTCCCGTGATTAACTGCTCTTGACTTCACGCTTGTGTGTGTGTGTGTGTGTGTGTGTGTGTGTGTGTGTGTGTGTACAGGGAGGGTTCCTTTGCTTGTTGTGGTGTTTTTGATACTCAGCTGTGCTGTGGAGTATGGCAGTAGCTTTGTTGTTGTTGTTGTTTTTCCTTTTCATCTGAGCAGTGTTACACTCTATATCAGAATGTATTCCTTCCTCTGCTCTTGGACATTTGGATTGTTGATTTTTGGTTGTTTATTACTTAGATAATGTGAATACGTGGATAGTCTTGTATAAGTCTTTGAGTTCATATTTGTATTTGTTTTGACTAAACACTTAGAAGTAGAGTTTCTCAAGGTTGAGATAGGTTTTGTTTTTGTTTTTGTTTTTTTATATAAAAAAATAAACTAGAAGGCTGGAGAAATAGCTCGGTGTTAATGAGTACTTGTTACTCTTGGAGAGGACCAGAGTTCAGGTCCCAGTACCCACATCAGGCAGCTCACAGCAGCCTATAATTCCAGCCTCAGGAGATCCAATGCCCTCTTCTTGTCTCTATGGGAACAAGTACAAGTACACACACGCATGCACATTTTTTCTTCTCTCTCTCTGTCTCTCTGTCTCTCTGTCTCTCTCTGTCTCTCTCTCTCTGTCTCTCTCTGTCTCTCTCTGTCTCTCTCTCTCTGTCTCTCTCTCTCTCTCTCTCTCACACACACACACACACACACACACACACACACACACACACATTTGTTAAGGCATGGTGGCACATAACTGAAATACTGACTGAGGCAGGATTGGTACTTTAAAGTTACCTGGGTTATTTGTAGTGCACTTTGGAACAACCAAGGCTACTTTGCACAACTCTGTCTCACATACAATCAAACAGAAAGGGAAATGAAGGTGGTTTTTCTAAGGGCTGCTTTACATTCATGCCAGCTGTGCTTGTGTGCTCCAGCTGCTTCACATTCTTGCCAGTGTTTGCTGTTCCCACTGTTGTTTGGCCCATTCTAGTGGTGCATATTATTGTGATTTTTCTTTATAACTAATGAATCAGAGAACATTCCTATATATATACTCATTTGTTAAATTTACAGTTTAGTTTTTGCTGTTCAGTTTTAATTGGATTGTTTTTAATCTTCTGATTTGGAGGAGCTCTTTATTTTTGCCCACTTGTAATTAACCACCTGTCTAGTTAGCTTCAATAGTTTTCTATTTGGTTATCTTGGAGTGTCAACTAATTTCTCATTGATTCTTTGAAATATAGCAGGTGCACTTTAAAATTATGTTTTCTTTTACATTTTTTTTTTTATATTTTACAGTATTTCATTGAAAATCCCAAACTATTTTCAAAAGAGAGAGAGAGAGCAGGAATTCTGGTCCTGTTCAATGATGATAGCCTTAAGTTTTATATGGTTTTTATTAGGGCTGGATTTCAAATTATATATAATGTATTTTCCTCTGTTTGAATTTTTGTGTTTGTTTGTGTTCATATGCATGCAAGTATGTGTGAAGGCCACAAGGTAACATCAGAAACATTGGTGTGTGTGTGTGTGTGTGTGTGTGTGTGTGTGTGTGTGTCTGTGTCTGTGTCTGTGTCTGTGTATGTGTAGGAGTGCTCACCTATATGTGCAAGTGTGGAGGTCAGAGGTCAATACCTGCTATCTTCCTCTATGTTCTCCATATCACCACCACCAGCACCACCACTACCATCATCATTATTTTGGTAGTAGTGGGGATTGAACCTTGAGCCTCACACATAAGGCAATCACTCTGCCACCGAGCTACATTTTCAGCCCTTCTACCTTGTTTTTGAGACAGGGGCTCTCACTGAATCTAAAGTATGACACTTCAGATAGAGGGTCTATGAGCCCTCAGTGTCCACCTGGCTGCCTCCCTGCTGGATGGGGATTAAAGGTGTACCCTGCCATGCCAAGATTTTACATGGACACTGGGGTTCCAAACTCAGGTCCTCATGATTGCACAGCATGCAGATAATCACTCCACTCATTCATCTCACTAGCCATGTTATCTTTTGTGTTGAGATGTTTAATGTTTTTTTTTCCCTCTAGCTATTAATGTGATTCATTACATTTGGTATTTACTAACTTTGAGTCACCATGTGCCTGGAAATATACCTACTTGGTCCAAGTATGTTAATACTGATAGATTTTATGTGTTAATATATGACACTTTTCAGCTACATTTATGTAAGGGTCAGCCTATCACTTTATTGGCCTGCTTGGTATTGCTTTGGTGAAACTGTTCGTTGTATGAATCCCTGTCCCATCCTGGTTTCAGGGTTAGAGCAGACTCAGTGGAAGAGGTGAAGCACAGGGACGGTGCCGCCACCTTCTTTGTCAGTTTTCACTAAATTGACGACATGTCTTACTCTATCATTTCCAGTTCTGTTTTATCCTGGAGTGATTTTCTCTACCTCAAATCTCATGCTTCCTTATTGTTATTGCCACCCTGTGCTGAGCTCCAGTTCCCCAGGGCAACATCCTTACCTGCTTGGCCCTGATTCTGCAAGTTTAGTCTTTGTCAGAACCCTTGGCCGCCTGGGTCTCTCAGGGTCGATTCTCTTTGGGGTAAGTTCCCATCAGCTAAGCTGGGGGGCATTTCATGACAGCATCGAGGGCTGTAGTCATCACAGTCCTCACTGTGAGCCGTGTCATCAGTTAGACAACATAAAATTTACAGTATGCTATTTTTGACGTACAAAACAGGCAGCTTCACAGAATTCAGGCTGTTTCCTCTGAGGTGTCTGGAGGCTCCTGGAAGCTGGGAAAGCCTTCATTTCCTGATTGCTGGAGGTCTAAGACAGAGACCTGCAGTGCATAAGGTTGGGCACAAAAAATAAAGGAAAGGATTCCTAGTGAATATTTCAAGCTCCTTTTGCAGGGTGATTACTTTCTGTCTCACACTTTTGTTTTTGTTTTATTTGTTTAACTCATTTTTAGTGTGTGTCGAGGGGGTGGGTGTGCAGACACCTGAAGAGGCTAGAAGAGGGCATTAGACCCCCTGACGCTTCAGTTAAAAGTGGTTGTGAGCTTCCCAACATGAGTGTTGAGAATCAAATGTGGGTCTTCTGAGAGAGCAGGGATTGCTCTGGACCCCTAAGCCACCACTCCATCCCCCTAGTATTTTGTTACATTGTTGTTGCTTCAAGATAGAATCATACCCGGAAAGCAGGAGAAATTGCTTAGTGGTTAAGAGCGTTTATTGTTCTTGCAGAGGACCTAAATTCAATTTTCAGCACCCAAGTCAGTTAGTTCACAACTACCTTTGACTCCAGCTCCTGGGATCTGATGCATCTGCCCTCTGCAGGGACCAGCACTAATACGCACATAACACATTACATAGACCCACACACACATACATAATTTAAAATAATAAAATAAACCTAATACTTTAAAACTGGCTTGGAATTTAATATGTAGTTTAGGCTAGCATTAAACACAGTCCTCCAAGTGCTAGAATTATGTACATTTTCCACCACATCTGGCTCCTCTTACACTTTTCTATATTGTCCTAAACTCAGAAGATCTCTTGCTTTGCTATCCCTGAGTTTCTGGACAAAGTATTTTCTTAGTCCCCATTTACAACTCTTTCTGAATGAGAGAAGCCCCCCTCTGATACGCCACATTATCTAATGCAGCAATACTTCTTAATGACTAGAGACCTTATAAAATCAAGACAGTCTTAAGAATTTAGCTTAAAAAAAAAAAGCACTTGTTTTGATTCTACTAGTATCATTTGACACATTCTAAAAATCATCTTTTAATGAAGACACGGAGCTCATGGGATGGATGAGAAATAAGTTGCAGACCCATTCTTGACACTGATCAACTTTGTGACTGTGGGCCAGCCCACTGTGGACTGATGTTTTACAGTGAAAGTCATCGTTCCTCACAAGTTCTGTCTGCTGCCAGGGGAATTCTTACAGCATACTCCTTGTCTTCTTATCCACTCTGTAGATCAGACTGTAGAGTATCTTTGAAGAACAGGTTAGCTAGAGGAGAGAGTCCCTGCCCTGAGCTGTCTCTGATCAGCCTGTCTGTCCCTCCTGAAGAGACTACTGGCCTCATCCACCCGTGTGCTCATTTTCTGTTGGCCCACTGTGTGCCAGGCCCTGCTCCGGGAGGAGCACTGTGAGAAGACAATGAGTTAGCATGTGTATGTCAGCTGTGGCACCAACTGCTTGGCATATGTTATGGCAAAGAGTGGGTTCAGGCACAGCCTATGATTGCCCCTATTTGAAGTGTCCCTAAGATGGTCCCTTGTCACACCTTCCTGAAACTGCCCTTTATTGTACCAAATCTCCTCTTCCTGCAATAGTGTTAGACAATTGGACCCAGAGGAGAGTAGTCTGATGTTTGCACTTGGATTAAATGTAGATCCTCTTTGGCTAAAGCACCATTTGCCCCAGTTCTCAAATTGGATTTAGTTGAGGTACTGCCTTTCTCTCTTTTCCCACTAGTTGAAAAGGCAAAAACCATTCTTTATGATAACGGGTGGGACAGAAAGTCATTCCTGAGGGTGGGGATATAGTGAGGCAAAAAGAAGAATCTAGGTCCTTTTCTTCTTTCCTTTTCCCCCTCACGGTCCAACTTTTCTCAGTTCCCCAAATCTTCACTATTCAAGAAAGAATGTGACCACCTTCCCTGTGACTACCTTCCCTGTAAGCTTCAAAGAGAATGTTGGCTGTGGCAGGCCCCCTACATGGAGGAACTATAGGATCTGAAGTCAGGCTGCCTGCTTGGGAGTGTGGCTCCCATACCAAGTAGCCCAGTGACCTTGAGAAAGATAATTTACCTCTCCTATTTAACTTCCCTGGATAAATGTGGCAAAAGGAATGCACGGCTCTTGCCTTCTGCGTCTCAGATTGACAACTATCCTTTATTATTATTCTGTAATGTATTACATCCCAACTGCAGGCTCCCCACCACCACTCTGCCCGGTCCCTCCCACCTCGGCTCTCCCCAGATCCACTCCCCCTCTGCCTTCTTTAAAAAAGGAAGAGCAGGCCTCTCAGGGATAGCTTAGTTGAGTCTATGACCCTTGTTCTTGTGTTGTCCTGGATCCCTCTGGATCCTACAATCCTTCCTCCCCTTCTTTTGTACAAGTGCCCTGGCTCTGGACCAGTCATTGGTTGGCTATATTACCATAACCTCAGCATATCTTGTAGACAGGGCAGATTGTAGGTCAAAGGCTTTTATGACTGATTTGATGTCACAGTCCCACTGCTGGGAGTCTTGCTTGGTTATAGAAGATGGCCAGTGCAGGCTCTGTATTCCTTGCTACTAGATCTCACTGGGGTCACTGTTGTATTTTAAAAATGGCCGGAAGGAGTTACACCATACAACAGGGCCCCACGTGGGAGGTTTATTGAGGGAGGGGAGAGAATGGGGCAGAGACCCGTCCCTGGGAATGAGAGCAAAGGAAGAGAAAGAGCTAGGAGATGGGCAAGGCCCGCCTTTTATAAGAAAATGTAGCGAATGTGCACAGGGGTTGCTCTTAGTGGCTACAGCTGAGGATATATCCTGTCAGAACTCTAAGGACAGGCCGGTACATTTGCCTAAATGCTAACATTCCTCCATTTTGATTATTATAAAAAAGGTTAAGAGTTAGAAAGGGTAGCAGGAGAGGGGGGTATGAGGGCACTGTGTTCTTGAGACTGCTTCCTGCTAACCTGGGGGATATCCATCACCTTTGGGAGACTTGAGAAAGCTAGGGTGCTGGCCACATCCTGGGGCAGCTGGCTGTTTCTCTTCGCTGTCCAGGCTCTGTGGAACCATCAGGCACCACTTGGACCTGGCAAGATGTTGTTCGAGGTGGATTCAAGTCAACTCCCTGGAGCTCACCAGAAATCATGATGAGGTCACCAGCCAAGATGGAGGAGAGCCATGTGGTTGCTGTTAATAGTTACGTGCACACACACACAGAATTAAACAGGAGTTGAGTAAATAGAAAAAGAGAACCAGTGAGTGCTGAGCAAGACGAAGCTGGCTTCTCCATGTCTGATTCACACATTGCAGCAAATAGAACATTTAGAGAGGGAGAGCAGACAGACACAAGCAGATCTTGGAGCAAAGAAAAAGAAAAAATGGTGGAGAGTTCTTTCTCAGTTCCCCTACTGCCTGGTACAAAGAATGGTCAGTGGGTCTCCAAAAGATATCGCAAAGGGGCAGGGAGGTGTATGACACAGTTCCAAAGGATGAGGCAGAGAGAAGAAGATCCAAAGGCCTGAACGTTCTGGCATCTCAGGATTCCAGGGGGGGATCAGATTATGTGGGCACAAGCTGTTCAGTATGTCATCATGCAAGAATAGGGGCTGAGGGCTAAGAGCCTGAGAGAGAGACAGGTGCCTGATACCAGGACTTCAAGAAAAGCGAGAAGCCAAGGAAAGGACTGTGCTCAAGAAATGAAGCCTCCCATCTAGGGAAATGGTCAGAGGCAGGTAGCCCCACTAGAGACCTAATTGTTGGTATTGAATGGAAGGCAAAGATGTCAGTGAATGAGAAAGCAGATTTGTTGCAGGTGGAAGGAAACAGATCTGCTGCAGGTGGAGCAGGCCGTTAGAGTCATAGCATGAAGTGGGTACCTTTGGCAGACCCTGCCAAGGTATGCCACAAAGCAAACACACCACATGCAACAAAGTTAGCACAAGAGGGGGAGAGCTGAAAGTGAAAGAATGGATGGCTGCATCTGAATGGGGACTTGAGAATGGCAGGCAGACAAGAGGAAGGGTAGCGGGAAATCAGAGACAAAGAGAGGAGGAAGAGGCAAGAGAAGAGGCCAAGGGAGCAAACTCTGCCTGGTGTCACTTCTAAAGTCTGCGCATCTCAAGTAGCTGGCAGTGGAAAGGGATCAGGCAACAGGTCGTGATGTAACTGCTTGGGCAGCAGAGGTAGACTGCTGTTGCTGCTGCTGCTGCTACAAAAACCACTTTGAATTCATCTTAATGTTTTCTTCAAAAGTCAATTATGCTATACCCAAAGCCAGCACACAATGCTCACTTCTGAGGATGCTCTGAGATTCCCATGGTCTTTAACTAAGAACAAATTTCCATCTAAAATTACTTTTGTGACTTTTTTCTATTGAGATTGGAGGTTCTGTTTTTTGTTTTTTGTTTTTTGTTTTTTAAAAAAAACTACTCTGAATAGTTACTGAACATTTGAATTAAGTCCTAGAGCCTTTTGGGGGACCTTTAATTTTAGAAGAGAGCTGTCTTTCTTTTATTCAAGGACCTTCTTTAGCTAGACATGACCCCTGGGAAGATAGAATGATGAAAAAATTATAGGAATCTCAAAGTGTCTATTAGGAAGGCAATATTGAGAAGAGAAAGGGAAGAGGAGAGAAAAAAAGAAGATCCCATGCCCCAAATCCATTTGCCAGGGACACAAAGGTTTGGGATTCAGCTGCGTATTCCCATCTCCTGTTATGCTCCTAGGATGTGGACGAACATCATTAAGCAACAGACTTCATCTCCAGCTCTTCCCTCCAAGTCAGTCACACACTCTACCTAACCATATATCCTTAATTGTGGTTCTGATAACATAACAGTCCTGACCCAGAAATCTATAATGTCTCTTACTGTCTGGGCCAAGTGTTCGCAAGTTCTTGGCCTTTTATTAAAGAATTGTCCCAAAGGTGCACATAGATTGTAAAGTAGCAAAGAAACTTTCTTTTTCATCTGCATTATTGTTATGCTTTTAAATAAATATGGACTGCCAATTGTCACAGCTGGCTGTGTGAGAGAGAGTCCTCAAGGGATCCTAGTTATTATTTGTGTCTTCCTTTACAAGTCTCAAGAAAAGGAGGAGTTAGATTGTAAAAGAGCTTCATGTCCAAGTTTCTCTGTTTTGATTGACAGGCTTGGATTACATAAGACTGCTCACTGCAATGCCCCTTGCTGTGATACATCTGATTTTAATAATATGCATATCCAATCATGCATAGGCATAATATGGTAAATTGAGTGTTCCACATAAGTTTCCTCAGAGGACACAGTTTGTCTTACTGAACATGCACCCAAAACTAGTTCAGGCCAGATGGACCCACCTCCCTTTTTGTAAGGTATGTTGTAGGACATGTTTGAATGAAACAGGGCATGATCAAGGAGTTGCTAAGGGGAATAACATATCTCCATTGTTTAAAGTAGATATACATGTAGCTTGATGGGTGGGGTACTCTAAAAGGTTTCTTAGGTACATTGTTAGAAGAGGAGTGTGCAAGCCAAGTAGACTGAGGTTACTAAGCCTGTCTCTATGTTTGCCTGCCTCATTACCTGTCCCCTTCTGTCTGTGTCTGATCCATGGGATTACAGGGGATCAGAACAGCAACAGAGAAAAGCCTTTCCATTTGTTCAACTGTCTTATTGATACTCGATTCTTTTCTAACATATTGAAAGTTACTGAACAGATGGGGAAGCACACCACTTTCAAAGACAGCCCATGGTTTGGGATAGTGATAGAAGAGAATATTAGAGATCTCCTGTGGCTCTCACTTATGGATCCTAATTCTTCTTGTTGGAACCATTAAGAGAAAATCCAGCCCCTCTTCTGTGTGACAGAAATTCACATTCATGACAATAAGAATCTCGTGTTTTCTGATTATTATTTTTTAAGGCTTACAGGCTTACTGGTTACTTACTGTTCCTCCTATGGTTTTCCCATAATGGCTTGTCTTGTCACTATTTACATTCCAGCTACATCCAAATCCAGATGCCCAGAACAGAATTGGTATTTCAAGTAGGGGAGGGATGCTGATGCAACACCATCCCTCTTCAAACTATACCTCTGTTGGTATAGCCTAATGTAAAGTTAGTTTCTGATAGCTGTAACACATTTTGGCTACAATAAGAATAAAACCTGTGATTCTCATATGTGTTAGGTTACATCAACTTTGGGAATTGTACCATTAACTTTTTAGGCCCTCGTATAATTTATCAAAATAAATTTATTTTTAAATTGAAAATAGATTCTTCTCTCACACAATACATCCCAACCAAAGTATCCCCTCCCTCACCTCTTCCTAGCTCCCCTTCTTCAACTCTCCCCCAGACCCACTCCTACTCCCTTTCCTCTTCAGAAAAGAGCAGGTCTCCAAGAGAAGACAGCCAGACAAAACAAAACAAGATACAGTAAGACAAGGCAAAAGCTCTCATATGGAGGCTGCACAAGGCAACCCAATAGAAGGAAGAGTCTCAAGAGCAGGCAAAAGAGTCAGAGATAAATCCACTCCCCCTGTTAGGAGTCTCACAAAACACCAAGCTAACAGCCACAACATATATGCAGAGGACCTGGTGCAGACTCATGCAGATCCTCTGTTTGCTGTTTCAGTCTCTGTGTGAGCACTGCATAGTTGAATCAGTCGGCCATGTTCTCCCAATGTTCTCCATCCCCCTCTAATGCCCACAGTTAATCCTCCCCCTCTTCTGAGATGTTCCCTGACCTTTCAGGGGAGGGACCCCATGGAGACCTCCAATTTAGATTCTCTCCCTGGATCCTTTTCCATCTGCTGCTGAAAGAAGCCTCTCTGATTATGACTGCACAAGGCATCTATCTATAAATATAGGAGAATATTAGGAATCATTTCATTGTTTTGTTGTTTTGTTTTGCCAGTGTGTTTGGTTCTACCCTAGGTCTCTGGGCTATCCATTCTCCATTTTCTGGCCATCCAGGCAGTGTAGGGCAGGGCTCTCTTGCATGAGGTGGGCCTCAAGTTAAGCCAAACATTGGTTGTCCATTTCCACATGTTCTGTGCTACCATTGCCCTAGCACATCTTGCAGACAGGACAGATTGTAGGTGGAGGGTTTTGTGGTTGTGTTGGTGCCTAGGTTTGTTTCTCTTTCTGTACCTGCAGAGTACCTTCTCACAGCAAAGAGACTAGAATGTAGGGGTGAAGGCTCCAAGCCTGCACCAGATGGACCTCTCTATATTCAATGAGCTGAGTGGTAGTTATCCTCAGCAGTGGAGCCCTGTTGTCAGTTTTCAGAGGATGACCTTCTGTCATAGCATCAGCCTGGGTAGTTTAGAGATCTCCATGGTACCTCCTCTGCCAACAACTCAATCAAATGTTACCCAGTCCCACCACTGGAAGCTTTGCCTGGCTACAAAAGATGGCCAGTTCAGACTCTGTATCCTCTATTACTAGGAGTCCTCACTAGGGTCAGCTTCATGGATTCCAGGAAGTTTCTACTATGCTAGGTTTCCACACCACTCTCCCAATGTTCTATATCTACTTTAGGAATTGTACCATTGGCCTTTTAAGTCCTCCAAAAAATTATTGTAGTAAGTTTATATAATTAGGCTTTATCTATATCACCTATGGATCTTGAGTCTAGACTCTCATGTACTCATGAAGTCTGTTGTATCCTATCAAATTCTGCTGCTTCTTGACTGTTTTAAAAAAATGAAACTAGATAAGATCCAAGTAATTGGAACATTCACTTTAACACCATTGGTGTAACCATCGTGATCACTCTGGATATGAATTCACCTTTATTATTGTCTAGGCTAAATCATCTAGATCATTTGCAAGGATTTCAGGAGATAACTCACCATATGCCATGCTAAGGTCATACTTACTGTGCCCACACACATTTCCTGTTCTTAGTCTAGTAGCTTGGTTATAAAATGAAGAGACATTAGTCTGATAACAACTATTTTAAATGACTCCATTAACTAAATGAGTTCTGGTATTGGGAGGGTGAATACATGTTCATGACTGTGTGTGGGTATGCATGTGTGTGGTTCTCATGCTTGTGTAGCAATCATACTCAATGATTTTTGAAAGATTTGGAAAGCACCCATCAATAATGTATTCTGATAACATACCTGAGACAAGAACAATATTTGATTTTCTGGGAAAGTGGCTTAGTTTTTATACTTGGGAAGATGGCTTGCCTTTGCCAGCTGGGACCCAGGACTACTGGAAGCTCTACTCTATGTTCCCAGTTGGTTGGCTTCAGTATTCCAGAAAATATTTGCCTTTGGTACTGAGAAAAGTTGTGTACATAGTAGGCCCTCTTACCTAGTAGGTAAGATACTGTCAACCTTAGTATGTCAGAGTGAGTACCTGTCAGATTCCAAAGCCACCAAAGACATTTTTCTTTCTTATAAGAAGGGAAAGTGGCTCCATCAAGTTCCTCTTAGTGTTATGATCGTCATCGGTCCCATCTGCTACTGCAGCACGGGGATGCAGCTGGCTTCAAGTGTACACAAGTGAGAAGAAAGCTTTCCAGCCTGTAGATGGAATTCTAAACGCTCTTATTAAATAAGAAACACAGAGCCAAATAAATAATTAAAAGCCCAGAGATCGAGCAGTAGCCAAGAGCCAAGATCACCTTATCTTACCTCCTGGCTGCTGTTGCTTCCCCAGAGAGAGAGAGACCTTCTTCCTGTGTGACCTGACTTTTTATTGCCTTTCTGTTCTGCTTTCTCATTGGCTGTAAACCCAACCACATGACTTCTTCATCACTGCCTGTCTATACAGACCTCCCGGTCTCCATGGTTGGTACTGGGATTAAAGGTGTGTGTCACCATGCTTGCTATGTCCTTAAACACACAGAGATTTTGCCTGCCATGTGATCCAATTAAGGGTGTGTGCTACCACTACCAGACTTCTGCCTAATGGCTTGCTCTTAGCTCTGACCCAGAGATAACTTTATTAACATACAATAAAATCACATTTCATCACAAATAAAATATCTCCATACCAGCCACCTCTCAGAAGCCTTTGAAGGGAAAGCCCTAGTCACACAGGAAGGTCGGGCACTACGATGTCTCCTCACTTCTCCAGATAGCCCTTCTCTGAATCAGCTCCACGTAATTCCTTGCCAATGATCAGAGCAGACTGAATCTGAGGCTCAGAGCCATGCTGCAGTGCATGTGCTAAAAGATGTTGCCTTGCAGTAGGGTAGCACTGTAGAGGGGGAAATTGGGAAATTTCTAGATATTTTAGAAGGAAGAAATGACATGACTAGCAGATGTGGGAGGGTGAGAGGAGGAATATAGATAGAGTGACAACTAGATTTTTAACTTCAGCCCTTGGGAGGTTTTACCACACAAAGATGGAAAAGGGCTAAATAGGAAGGCTGGGGGAGGTGAGGGAAATGAGTTCCATTTGTAAAGGATGATTAACATTGAGATGCCTGTTAGACAACTTGCTAGGGATCTAAGGATGACATTGGATTATGAATCTATAATGCAAGGAGGAAACTAGGCTAGATATCTAAATATTGGAGCTCTTACGTGCCATACTGAATCAGGGATCAGAGAAGACAAGATAACATAGTGCTGAGAAATTTGTTATTGACCACAAAGAGCATTGCATGTGTGTGGTGTTAATTCCCTTGTCCCTTTGATCTCTAGGGTCAAAGAAAATTGTTCCTCAAGAGGAACTAGACCTAGAATACTTTGAGAACTTGTCATGTGGGGGAAAAGTGTGGGCTGATCCTAGCCTCCTCCGTTACTCCGAGAGGGATGCAGGTTCACTTGTGTCCCAGCACCAGCTCAGAAAGTGTCATCCTCCAGGCACACTTCCAATGCAATTAATCATGTTAATACCTATAAATAAAGTGCAACCAACAGTTACTTTAACAGTGCATGCTAATTATCAGTAGGATTTTCACTGAAAGGGCCCTCTTATGCTTTTTTATTTTTTGCCCATTTTGCCAAGTCTTGGGGTAGTATCAAGAATACCATAGGGTGTCTGAGGAGATGGGATGAGCAAATCATTAACAGAGGCCATGTTACAAAAGGACCTGGTTTAGGCTCTTGATGTAATAGTTGTGGGTGAAGATAAAGGGCTTCCAGAAGAAATCTTACAACTAAGATTGCAGTTGATGCTGTTTCTTACAAGGTTTTTGTTTTTGAAAGGGGTGCTTTAAAAACAGGGTTCCTCAGTGAGCCAGTCACACTAAGGAATATGATACTGGTAGGAAGAATAGCTAGGAGAACAGAAGTTCCATGGCCTTATGGCTCATTGGCCTGGAGCTCAGCTACCTGGGCAGCAAGCTCCTGGCATCTGCTTTGTCTCTGTTCCCCCAGTGCTGGGGTCACACATTTGTGCCAGAACACCATGCTTTTCACATAGGCTCTGATGATCAATCTCTGGACCTCAAGCTTGCAAGGCAAGGACTATTCCAGCTGAACTATCTCCACCACTCCTATGTGTTATTTAACTTTCATTATCATCAGCCATAAGATTAAATAGATAGGTAGGTAGGTAGGTAGATAAGAGTGTTTGAAGACATCATTTCTCTGTATAGCCGTGTAGACCACGCTCATCTTGAACTTGGAGATCTGTATGCCTCAATCTCTGGAGTGCTGGGATTAAAGGCTGCACGACCACCACCCAGCCCATGGTAGATATTAATACCCCATGGGAGAAATCTGAGAGTTAACTGAAACAATGGCATTGATTATCTGAAGTTAAGTGGACAGTCAAGGCTTTAACTGAGCTTTGATCAGTCACATTATATATCCAAGCTTTGGGGTTTTTAATACAAAGATTTAGACCATTTAATTTTAATGTCACTATTGAGATAGTTTTGTTTAAATATTTCATCTTATAATTTTCTTTTTATTTCTATTAGATTTTTCTCTCTGACCCTGTCCTCTCCCCATGTTTACCTGCCCTTTTTTGATTACTAAGTATTTTCACACACCTCTATTATCTCCTGTTTTTATTTTTTATTTTTTTAGCCATAAAGTCTTTGTATTATTTTTGTTTTTTCTTTAAAAGAACTAAATATCAAGGGGTATGTGTTACACATCCTTAACATATGTAAGTCAACTTAAAGTGATTTTATTCTACTTTTACTATACGTTATGCAAAAAGTACACAATTTTAGTCTTCTGTCTTCTAGTGAATAACATCAGTAAAATGAGTTTTTTGGGGTTTTTTTGTTTTTGTTTTTGTTTTTGTTTTTTTTTAGTATTGAGTTATCAATCCTAGGGATGACTCCAGCAACCCACTTGAGTTATGTACCCATCCTTTGTCCCAACAAAACACAGGGTAGTAAATACAATATTGTGGTCAGCATAGTTTCAGCAGCACCCTTCTAGTATATCACAGAGTGGGGAAGGAATTCACTGGAAGGAAGAATGCAGGAAGAATATAAAAGTGCACTAGCCAGCCAGAAAATACAAATAACATTGACACAATCAAATAACAGGCACAATCAGAGAAAAGGATTACAAGTTAGCAGACAGAGAAATTATACACACTTCTGAGAATTTTCCAATGTGCCCTGCTGACAGTGCTGCACTTGACCACACCAAGCAAGAGCCAATGAAGCACGGCATTTCCCTTCCCCTTGTATCTATCCTCCAGGGCACTCAGTACCAGTGACCGCCTGCGTTCTGACTGTCTGTCTCATAAGAAGGCAGGCATTCCTCCATTTCTTTATATTTGACTCTTCTCAGCATTCCAGAAAATTTACTGAGAATCTACACACTCCCTTATACATTGTTTTCTCAACAGTGGCACAAGTCACATTGTAGACTAGATAGCTGTAGCTTACCTGTGTAATGTTTTTGCAGCATACCTGGAATCTGTCTGACTGATAGATGCCAGTAACATATCCCACTCCTCAAAGGTGACAATCAGAAGTTGCTCCAGATTGTGTCAGTTACCCTCTGAGGAGCAAATTCACTTCTGATTGGCAAGTACTGCTTCAAGGGAATGTTCATGAATAGAGAGCCACAGGTTCTTGATCCTAAGTCTTCATCAGCTGATGGTGAGAAGGCAACATTACCATCAGATGCCAGTGGTCTCTGGCCTGGGAAGCTCATGTCTCCCCAGAGGACCATGGCTCTGAGTTACTATTGCAGATTCAGCCCCAAGACTCCGGGAGTCTTGTAGCCAAAATAGATGACCTAAGAATAAGGAAATGAGGGGATGGAAAGATGACCCAATGGTTATGAGCACTTGTTGCTCTTGCAGAAGACCTAGGTTCAGTTCTCAGGACCCACATGGTGGTTCACCATCACCTATAATTTCAGTTTCAGAAGATCTGCTCCTTCTTATTTCTGTGGACACCAGACACATAGTGCACATATATACAAATAGGAAAACACGTGCATGAAATTAAATAGATAAATCTATAAAAACAATTAAGTGAATGAACAGATGAATGGAAGCCCTAAGGATTATTCAGTGTTACTCTGAGGAACCGTGGTATTAGGATGTGTATATAGGAAGGAGTGGGGATATTTTATTGCTTTACTTGAGTCCTTCAATATTGAAATTTTACTGTCATTTTACTGTTTAATTCCTACTTTAAATTATGTGGGTTAAAGCATGTCAATATGTACACATGAATGCAGGTGACAGTAGCATTAATTTCTCTGGAAGATAAGTCACAGGAGGTTGTGAGCCTTCTGATATGGGTGCTAGGAACTGAACTCAGGCCTTCTAAAGAGGAAAATGCACTTTTACCCACTGAACCATGACTCCAGAATCATTTTATTTTTATTTAATCATTTTATAAATAAATAACTTCTATAAATAAAATTTTAGAAAATGTTTATAAGCTTTTTTTCAGGCACGGCCTTGTGTAACCCAGTCTGCCTTTGAACTCCATATGTAGCCAAGGAAAACCTTGAACTTCTGGTCCTTCTGTCTCTACTTCTCAAGTACTTAGAGTGTGCCACTATCCCTGGTTTTTAGTTGTTGCATGCTGGACAAGCACTGTACCAACAGAGTCATATCACAAACATACAAGATATCTTTGTAAATCACTTGAGGGTCAAGAATGTTCACTTTGATGATTATTTGTTTAACTTATGTGTTCTTAAAGATACAATTATGGATTTTAGTCTTAGAGTTTTTTTGTTGCTATTTTTCCTTTTAACTCATGAGTACACACTCTTACAATAGAAATATTTATGAATTGGACTCACCATGGGAGAAAAAAAGACACCATCACATACTTAGTACAGAAGTGGTACAGAAGGAATCTCACACCTCAGATTTAACTATGTTCCCAGAGAGACAGAATTAAAATGCATGTTTCACATTACAAATCTTTCAGAATGAGGTGCACAGTGTGAACCCCCAGCAGATATATGCTGAAAGAATTGATTATGAAACCTTCATGGGCATGATTTGGGCCAATCCTAGAATTACTTTTTTAAATTGGGATTCTCTGGGAAAGTTGAGGTAGGACAAGAGAGCAAGGTGCTGTGGAAAGGGAAACTAGAAATCAGGGATACAGGAGTGGACTTGAGTATAAACAGCAAACAGAGGGTTAGGCTTCTGCAGAGGAGAACACAGAACCACACAGCAACAAGCACCTGCCATGTGTGAAACCTCACTCCTGTACTGTGCCTCCCAGCCTTTCCCCACAGGGAAAGGTCTGGCCACCAGGTCTCCTGAGGTCAAGGCTCCAGAAACCAGGGCAGCTTGGGCTGCAAGGTGAGGTGATTTATTTGCATGAGGCAGGTGATGCTTGAAGACACAGACCAATCCATCTGCCTTAGCTACCAAACAGATCCTCTACCTCCTCCTCCTCCTGTGGAAGCAGTCAAGTCAGGAGGCTGGCAAGGTGACCTTCCAAAGCTGAATCTGTGCTTCTAAAAATAGAAGCATCCTCCAAGAATCTAGAATGGGAGGGGAGGCTGCAAATGTTGAGGGCCAGAACCCAAGTCCCCAGAGCATTGTCAGTATGAAATAGTATTAATTAGACTCAGGCACCCAGATCTATAACCTAGGGTGTCTTGCAGAAATTGAAACTAAATGAACTGGCTATTTTTCCCTCTTCCTAGTTAGACTCTCCTGGGCTTTTAAAAGGACAGGGGGGCAAGGGAGAGATTCTTATCTTCTGACCTACTTGGATTGGCTGTACATTGCCCACGGAGATGTCTTTCCCAGGATCTGAGTAGAGGGAATGGAGCTCCTTGAGATAAACTCAAGATGAGATATGGCTAAGTGGGACCTCAAGGAACAGACATGAGGGCTCCCTAAAGTCTGGATTCTAAACTTTTCTCACTGCATGAATCTTGTGCAGGACTAGGTTCATGTCCTGGTATATCCAATTATGTGGGAACATGAGGTCAGAGGCTGTCACTGCCAGGCTCATACAGTGTCTTTGTCCAGAGTTAATTATAGCTAGAAAATTCCATGATGTATATATATTCCACATGCTCCTGATCTACAGAAGTTGTTTGCCATGCTAAGGGTATATGGCAGTGTAGATTGGTGAGGAGACTGGGTTATGCCAGAGTGTGTGGGGACAGTGTGGCTCATTTGACTGCTCTGTGTAGAGGGGCAAGCATATGGGCTAGAGTGAAGCACTGCTGGAAAGACCATAGGAAGCTGAGTGTGGCTGCAGGCAGAGTCTCTGAGCTCTGCTAGGGTGAACAGCCCTGGTAGGCTCCTCTTTGCATAGCTTTGTGCCAAGAACTGTCCCTGGATCACAGCAGCCATGTGAGGAGAGCCACATGGAAGATCATTCTGGGAATGCTCTGTTCTAGACTTGTATGAGGCTGTGTTCTAGAGCTTATATGAGGCTGTACATGTGTGCTGGGTGTGTGGTGGCTTCCTGTGGGCATCCTCTTCGACTCTACCATCTTAAATATTGTGCTTCCATAGATGTAGAGCTATCCTAGTACACGGGTGGAGTTTCTGTGTGACATTAGGATGTCATGAACTGAACAAAAGGAGCAGAGTGCCCTTTCTAATACTGCCCTGCTGCTGAGCCTCCTGCATGTGGGCTGAAGACACTTTCTAATGCTTCAGTTTGTGCTTTCTTAACAGGACAATGTGGATCTGGGAGAGCTTATGTTTTCACTCTGTTATCTTCCAACGGCTGGCAGGCTGACCATCACCATTATAAAAGCAAGGAATTTAAAGGCAATGGACATAACAGGAGCATCAGGTGGGACATTCTTTAGTTCCTTGTCTGGTTCTCATTCAGCACATTATGAAATTCCTATTATGATACCTTGTGTCTGGAACCAAGCTGCCTACTACTTCTAAGTGTTGTGTGACCTTGGACAAGTCGCTTGACCCCTCTGGGCTGCAAATTGCCATTTGTAAAGTGTGAGTAAGATTAGTGTCTGTCCAATGAAGTTGTTGTATGATGAACTGAGTTAATGTGTATAAGATGTAGTGTATTAAGGTGCTACATGATGTTAGTTGAGTCTTCAGCCTTTGTCTACCCATAATTGGGACTTGACACACAGTTTGCATATTCTGAGGTAGTCTACCCAGCTTCACTGTCTTAGGCTCATTGAAGATTTGAGACAATTCTGACTCCTTTTAAAAGTGAACTATAGATCTTTTTTTTTTAAGTGAACCAAACATATACCTTTAAGTTGTAATCCCTGACACAAAATGTCTCAATATGCAGTTCATACTATGAGTACTCATACCTGCCTTGGCTAGGTGGTCACTAAGGCATAGACTAGTGGTGATACAAAGGCTGAACTCAAGGTGCCTGAGATGCAGTGTATTCCTTTGTTGTGGCTGATGGGTGTGTATGCATATGTGTGTGCATACATGTGCATACATGTAGATAAAAAGATCAGAGGTCAACCTCATGTGTCACTCCCAAGGAGTCATTCCCCACTAGCCCAGCTACTGCCCAGCTCAGAAGGGAGTCCTGTATCTCTCTGCTTAACCACACACATACTGCGCTCGCTCCTTACCCCTTCCAGAAAGTACTTTAAGCCAGAGGAGCTGTATCTTTTTTCCCTTGCTTAAAAACATCCTGGAGTATAAAACATAAAATATATCAATATGTTGGAATAAATGTCTTACCTGATCTTGATTTTTAAGAAAGGTTTTCTCAATGACCTGGACTCACTGGTTAGGCTATGAGTGGGCAGCAAACACCAGGGATCCTCTTGTCTCCACTTACCTTGCACTGGGATTACAAGTGCATGCCACCCACCATGCCCCGATATATGAACGGAAGATAGGATTTAACTCAAGTCTTAGGCCTGCATTTGCATGACAAGCTTGTTACTGACTGATATTTACTCCAGAATGTTGATACATTCTGTGTTCTATACTCCAAGCTGTTTCTAACCAAAAAAAAAAAAAAAAAAAAGATACAGCTCCTCTGGCTTAAAGTACTTTCTGGAAGGGGTAAGGAGAGAGGGCAGTATGTGGTTAGGCAGAGAGATACAGGACTGTCTTTTGAGCTGCATGGTAGTGAGGGGCAGTGGGACCAGAAGTGCCCCCTCCAGAGCACAGTCAGCCTGGTCACCTGTCGCTCTGCCATGTCTTCTCTCTTACTGATTGATGACTAGCTTGTTCCTTTGCAAACACACTTCCCAGTTCTTGAGGCCGTCCACCCCGCAGACTGTCCCATTCTCGAGGAAGTCAGAGCTCACGGAGCTAGAAGCATTCCCCTTCTTACAGGCCCAGTCTTTGAGCAAAGACCTTCATGGGTGGCTCAGAGTTGGGGTGCTGAGTCCTGTCCCCCACTCCTGGGGAATGTCTGTTTCTCTTTCTTTCACAGACAAATGGGTCCTGAGTTCTCATTGGAATATTTTCTAATTTGGCAACAGATGTTTTCACTCTATTTTTAAATTTCATGAATTTTGAGGCGACAGTGTCCTGTGTTTTTCCTTGAATGAATAACTTAATTATTCTAAGTAGTTGCTG
This sequence comes from Onychomys torridus, assembly GCF_903995425.1. Classification (NCBI taxonomy): domain Eukaryota; kingdom Metazoa; phylum Chordata; class Mammalia; order Rodentia; family Cricetidae; genus Onychomys; species Onychomys torridus. The sequence goes on from NC_050443.1 coordinate 85,902,637, forward strand.
CCCACATCACATATCACATGAATTAAAATCCTCAAACTCTAACTCTAGTCTCCAGAGAGAGAAAGGAAATCTTCCTCTATTGGTCACACGCACCCAGCATCTGCATTTGTCTTCACACTGCCCTGTTCTCACGTCTGTGCAGATCCCTACGTGAAAGTATCACTGATGTGTGATGGCCGGCGACTGAAGAAAAGGAAAACATCCACCAAGAGAAACACGCTTAATCCCATTTACAATGAAGCCATAGTCTTCGATGTCCCTCCTGAAAGCATCGACCAGATTCACTTGTCCATAGCTGTCATGGATTATGACCGGTGAGATGCCAAGAGCTCTCTCTCTTTCCGTACAGTCTCGCTGTTTTCTAGTCAGGATGGGAAGATTGGGGAGCAGCCATGTGTTCATCTGCGGTTCCAGGACACAGAGTGACCAAAGGGGAAGCACATGGAAGACAGGCTGACAGGGAGTCACATTGTCCAAACCATGCAGTGGAGTCCTCTCACTACACTACTTCTAGTTCCTTCATCTCTCCCCCCTTTCTTATCTTTCTTCTCCTCCACCTTCCCTCATCCCACTTCTTTCCCTTCCCATTTCTGCACACTTCCTGGTATCTCTGTGTATCAAACTGTGGCCCCACGGGTCTTGTTTTCCATTGAGCAGCCTCATTCCTTTAGTGGAAAGTTTCTATCCAAAACACAGAATGATTACTTTAGCCACGCCACCAACATTTCTAAATATATAACTTCAATCTTTTCTTTCCTTCTTGCACTGTGTTTAATAAAGAACATTTCCATCCACTTCAGTCTGAAAGCAAACACAGAAATGTTCTCTTGAAAAATGCTAGGTTCAGTATAGATGAGAGGGTACATTAAAATGTATAAGATGCTAGACTTTTAATTAATACAGCACAGAGGAGATATTTATAGCCTGCATTGTAGCCAATTGTGTATTTAAAGGACAGATTTGAAAAACAGCCATTTTAATATGCAAAGGAAGTACCAACAGGGAATTATACATGTTAAACCAGTCATTAGACAGAAATGCAAAGTCTCTTTTTAATTAGAAACCTCCCACGTGGTCTGGGCATAATTATAAAAGAAAAAATCAGTCTGACTTCTAATATAACCCCACAAATATTATTTGGAGCTAAATATTTTTCCATATACCTCTGAAATGTTAGCACAGTGGCATCAGTGACCTCAATACTTTTCCAGTAGATCCCTACATGAAGCATGTCTTGTCTTATGACACAGTTGCCAATGAGTGTGACAGCCCATGCTGGGCATAGACCTTGTCCTATCCTCTTTGGACACACACAACACCATAGTGCCAGGTCCCAGGAGGGGCTGCTGCCCACCAGCTGTGGAAGGCTAGGCTAGCACTGCTCAAGCTATTACCAAGGTTCCCGCATCAACAAATCTGATTATGCAATCTCTGCCTCAATTTAATTATCAGTAAACTCGTGAATCTGGCCTGGAAAAATTCATGGTAGTATCCACAGGGCTTCTGCATGCATTTGATTTAATGGGTATAGACTTAAATATCCCAAACACTCCATCCCCATTCCTTCTCCTTCTCCCTACACAAACAGAATAGAAATTACTCATCTTTTCTGGGAAGAAAAAGAGGTTATCCCAAAGAGTCAAAGAATGGGATACATCTAATTATTTTAAGGTAGATTATTGTTGTTATTATTATTATTATTATTATTATTATTATTAATACTAAGGAAAAAGTAAAATGACACAAGGTAAGACCTACTCACAAAGAGTTTCAGGGTGTTAGCCCTAAGTTAAAGAAGGTGGGTACCTTTCACAGTTGAGAACTCAAATTGACCCAAAGAAGCAAAGCTGAGTGTAGAAACAGATGTGGAAAAGATGATAGCAGTGGTCTCTGATGAAGCAAGGAACAAGAAGACCCAGTACCCCTCCCTACTGGGCTCCACCTTGCCATCCTTGGTTGGCTCTTGTGGAAATTTGAGTGGGTGTTACATCACACACTTCTTTCTAAGAGTTTCCTTTTCATTCCATATATCTGGAAGCCATCTTAGCCTCCAGAACCAGAAGTGGTATCATTAGCACACATCAGGGAGTTCTTTGGGCAAAGGTTCTCAGAAACAAATGAACCAATGTCAGTGGGTACAGTCAGGATACAGTACTGACTCCTAAGTCTTTCGGCTGTTTAGCCTGGACTGTGGTTTTAAATTATAGAATTTTTTTAATAACCCACTATTCCTGAATTTCTTCCATTCATTTGAGTTGTTGCTTTTACTTCTGTATACCAAAATTTTAAGAAAAAACTATTGTGACCCATTTTCACAGTGTAGGTCACAATGAAGTCATTGGCGTGTGTCAAGTAGGCAACGAGGCTGAGCGACTAGGCAGAGACCACTGGAGTGAGATGCTGTCATATCCTCGGAAGCCCATTGCACACTGGCACTCTCTGATGGAGGTAAGACCTACCCCCACATGTTCCACTCTGTAGATTACATGTTTTGCTACTGGAAAGCAAAGCTGTAACAGAATGAATGGGCCTGGCTCTTCTGTCACTAGCACTGTCCCTGGTGACATTTCCCAGGACTGTTGTGACTTGCATGAAATCTGAGGTTCAGTGTATTCTCTCAACAAGCCTAGGATGTTTGGATCAAGGATCATCCCTCATTTTTATTGTCTTTAAACAGATCAGGATTCTCTGACTCCATGCTATAGCTTTGGGTTGGCTTTTGGAGGGCATCTACATGAGACAGAGAGGGAGCCCTCAATTTCAGGACTGCCTCTGGCCCTAGCCTGTGAGTCTTATGTTGCTTAGCATCAGGTTCAGGTTTGTTTAATTAAAAATGACAAAGCACAAAACAACAAGATGCTGAAAGGAAATTTCTCTCTTCCTTACATACAGCAAGTCCAAAGGAAGACAGTGTAGGGTGTACACAGTTGTCAACAGAAGCCTAGATTTCTCCCATCTTTCTCCCTAACTACCCCAGTGGTTACCTCATTGTACAGTCCGGCCACTAACCTCAAAAACATTTTATCTTTCATGCCACAAAAATGTGGAACAAGGCAAGGGTCAAAAGAACACACAATGCTTCTCTCAGGGTTCTCTTTGAGATCTCCCAAGACACTGCTTCTTATGTGCGATTTAGTCACAGGGCTTTGGACATGTCCAGTTTCAGAGGAGGGTAATAAATATATTCTTTTCATTATGTGCCTAACTAAGAAGTAGGGTTTTATTTTCAAAGAAAGGGAGAATGTGTACTGGATATCATCCTGCCACTTTTCCCTCATCCACTCACCTCCCTGTCACTTCTCATTAGTTCTTCTCATTATCTTTGCTTATTGACTCATTTATTTGGGCATTCTCCCAAAACCAGCATTGACTGAGAAGCATTTCTGGGGACCACATGCCATATAGACACATGAAGTACACATGTGAGTGAGAGAGCACTTTCTTTGTGAGAAAGAGTGAGAGGCGCTTATAGACATTTCAAAACAGAAGTGTCTTTTGAAAATGAATTTATTTATTCATTTACTTATTGGTGGTGCACATGCAAAGACATATGTGTGGAAACCAGAGAAGAACTTTTGGGAGTTGGTTTGCTCCTTCCTCAAGGTGGGTCCTAGAGATGGAACTCAGATTGTCAAACTTGGAAACAAGTACCTTAAGCCACTGAACCATCTCACTGGCCCATGAGAGGAAATGGAGGGTGAGTCATTAAAGTGCATAGCCATAAGGTTTGTCCTTCATTCAATGAGCTACCAGAACACATAGGAGAGTTGCTCATTGAGCTTACAGAGACTAGAGCTGCTGAACACCAGGAAGCAAGCAGAGATCATTGGCCAAGAGTATATGGGTTCCAGGCAGAGAACTTTGCTCTGTTCTCCCAGTATAGGCAGCTTCTCCCCACATAGGCACCCTGAGAGCAAAAGCGAGCACTGTCCAGTATGGGTACCTCTGACATTGACAGTCATGTGAGTGTGATGTAGTAAGCATGCAGGCAACTGGAGAAGGAGAGAGGCTCCAATCGAGGCCTGCAGACAAGGGGATGACTCCTTTGAGGGAATGGTACTTAAAGGAGATGCCAAGCATGAAGAGTACTAGTTATTTTCAGTGATAGACTAGGATCCCCTAATTTGCAGGCCTCTGAGTGTATCTCTGCCCCTGGGAAATAGACGCTAGACTTCTCTTTTCTGGCATCAAAATTAATCCCTAAGGGAGACCTCAAGACCTGTGAGCCACTTGAGAAAGAGCTAAGGGAACCATGGCTCATTTCCTCAGCTCCTGGTGGAATTCTCAGAGGACCCATATGTGGACTTAGTAAATTGCCCAAGGATATCACTGGTAAGTGGCAATGAGAGCCAGTGTAATCTACCTCCTGTATGATTAGAAGTCACTTCTGATTTAAATTCTCCTTGTTGTCAGAAGTATCAAAGCTCTGTTACAGGTAAAGGGAAAAGTAGTAAGGTCCACAGGGGCTAAGAGATGAGCTCTGATCCAAGCAGGACTTTCCTGGTGTTCTTAGAAGACAGAAAACCTTGGTGGGGTGCAGCATGCCAGGAGTGGGATTGGAGGCACCATGGAGGCTTCTTCCACTTCAGAGGGAGGAATGTTGTGCAACTTAGGTCCCTGGAAGGTGCTCCTTAAACTCTTAGCTCTCAGCTTTTTCCAAGTCTGTATTCAACAGTTATGTAAGTGAGAGATAAATGTCTTGAGGGTTAAAGTAATGAAACATGGGAGTCATTTGTACAGTGGCTGGAATTACTTCAGCAAATACAATGGTTGTTTCTCAATGGTTGCAGTGGAACTAAGGAAATGAAATGCACATGTCCTCAATATGAAAGGTGAGTGAGGTTGCTGCTTCCCTGTGGCCTCTTGCCTGTCTTTGAAGTCATGTCTTGAACTCTAGATCCATCTCCAGAGGGAGGATGCTGCCTTCTCTTTTAAAAATAAGCATGCAGCTGGCAAAATTAGGGCAATGGTACCAAATGAGATTAAAGAAGGCAGGAGGTAGACTGTCCTTTGTCAGCCACTGAATCGATGGAGGTCGTCACAGGCAGGTCTGGGAAGTATGTGTGCTGGAGTTGGATGGACCTAGATTCACACTGCTGTGCAGCTACATACTGTTTGATTGTTCTTCACCGTTGATTTTTTTCATCTGTAAAGTTGTCATAACTGCCTGTCTCTAAGAGTCATTGGAAAGATTAAGGTTTTTAAGGGGTGGAGGGGTTGAGATGGGTTTTATGTAGCCAAGACTAGCCTTGAGCTTGTTATATAGTCAAGGATGACCTTGAACCTTTAATCCCCTTGCACCTCATGGGTGCTAAGAGGGTGGGCATACACCACCACCACCATTTTGCACAGTGCTGGGGATTGAACCTAGGTATTTTTACTTCTGAGCAAGCACTTTACACACTGAGCTATAACCCCGCACAGATAAAGTTAATTATGGGAAATGCGGCTCCATAGCTGACACTTAACCAGTGCTTAGTAAAGTTCCCATTATCATGTGTCGTAAATTCTGATGGGTTGCTCTGTATCCTCATTGGACTCTATAACATAGGGAAATATCACCCATGATGTTTTTTATGGCACCAGCTAGGATCCCTAGTAAGCATCATCCCAGGTTAAAAGAGTAGCTCACTCAATACTTGACTGGAAATGGGTATAAAGGTTTTTTGTTTTGTTTTTATTTCTAGATAGGGCTTCTTTGTGTAGCTGGCTGTCTTGGAACTCATTCTGTAGACCAGGATGGCCTTGAAATCAGAGATCCACCTGTCTCTGCCTCCCAAATGCTGGGATTAAAAACATGAGCTGCCATCAACTGGCTCAGGTGTACAGACTTAACATCTACTTCCTTTCTCCTTTAACTCTACTGTAAAGATAACTTGCTGTTGTGTTCTCTTAAACCAAAAACTGCTGCTTAATCCTAAGCTCTGTGGTGTGTGTGTGTGTGTGTGTGTGTGTGTGTGTGTGTGTGTAGCACAGAGCAAAGTGAAGAAAAGTGAGCATGAGTTGGGATTTAGTGTGTAAGGAGGTTGGCCTAACAGAAATCCCATGCTGCTAGGGACCAAGAGACTAGGTTATAAATGAACCCCAATTTATGCAGAGATCTGGCTATCTACTCAGGCCTGTATCTAATATACCCTGACATTGCCAGGGAAGGTAGCAGATGGAATCTTCAGAACCAATGAGTTCAAAAATCCATTTCTCTTTCTGGGACTCAGCATGGCATCACTGCACAACCAAAGGTCATCCAATACCTCTCCCCTTACTCCTCATAATGCCATCAGCTCAGAAAACTGTGCAAGCTCCCCCAGAGAAGGTTTCCTGGAACTTGGAGGTAAGAATGTCCCTTCTGTGGGACTTCAGGAGATGGCAGAACGCTGAGTGTTTCCTTGTCACAGCATCTTCCTCTGCACATCCAAGATAAGATAGTGTTGATCTGGTCACATCCTCAACCCTTTCTCACCCTCCTGACAGTCAGGTTGACCAGCATCCAGAGCTTCAGAAGTTTAACAGGCAATAGTTCCATGTTTTGCTTAGCTTCCTTTTGAAGTGCTATATAATATCTGGATTAAGATGTGGAATTATGGGAAAACAGATGCAGATGCATTTTGATTAAATTATGCTTTACTTTTCTGAAATGATAAAGATGGATAATCCAATCCAAATATATAGTGAATATTTGGATTTTTTTTTTTGGGGGGGGTGTTGTTTTTTTGTTTGTTTGGTTGGTTGGTTGGTTTTTTGAGACAGGGTTTCTCTGTGTAGCTTTGCGCCTTTCCTGGAACTCACTTGGTAGCCCAGGCTGGCCTTGAACTCACAGAGATCCGCCTGGCTCTGCCTCCCGAGTGGTGGGATTACAGGCGTGCGCCACTACCGCCCAGCTTAGTGAAGATCTTATACTGATTCATAGGATGCAATAATAGCTTCATTTATATATTATAATACATATATTTAAAATATCTCAATATAATCCTATACTAGGGTGCTCAGTGTGGGTCCATCTTCCTCTCCCATTGCTTTGTATAGGTAAGTGTATCAGGCCAGAAAGGTTTTACCCCAGGATGGTTGGCTGCTGAGATCACCTGATTAAGCCTCCTACACCCTTTCCCAGGGCAACAAGCTAGTGCAGGACATCCTGTAATGACCAGAGTCGTCTTTTTCTTCCTGAGGCTGAGAGAAGCTATAAATTTAGAGCTTTGAAAAACCTAAAGCAAATATCAATTACCAAGTCTAGCTTTGAAGTTATGTCAGTGTCCCCTTTAAAGCGTTTCTAGATATTTTCTTATGCCAAACAGAGCCCACTTGGAATATTCAGTCTACACATTCCCAGGAGAAAACATCTGATTTCCCAGGCTGGTTCAAGAAATGTAACTGCTAACCCACTCCATCAGCAGTTAGGGAGTGTAGGGACTTGAGAAAGGTACTGACAAGACCAGGGAACTCAATAAAGTAATCATGCTGCTTTCCAAAGGTGCAAGAGACTTACATACTCTGGGAAAGTTGCTGTTCACAACAGAGGCAGGCAAATGGAGCAATTTTCAAGGAAAGGTGTGGATGGAAAGGACACATGGAGCTGTGGGAGCCTGGGTGCCATCACAGGCCTATACAGATACATACTCTCTCCCCCTTGTTCCTGCAGATCATGTTAATGGCCACTTTTGCACTTAGTTCCTCCTTTGGTCCATCTGAATACAGGGTTTCAAACTGGGGTAAACCATAGTCGCTTCTCCCTGCTCCCAGGCTTTCTTGATCTGGGACTTGGCATGGCTTCACAATGTACTCGAAGTTAATCTATGAGAAATGCAGCTGCACAGCTGGTATCTAACCAGTTCTCAGCAAAATTCTCATGATTAATGTGTGACCTCCATCCTGGTGGGGCACTCTGTGTCCTCATGGGACTCTGCTGAAGGTCTCTAGAAACTTCCCTTCTGTACCTAAGTATTATGTCCCAGATGCCAAGGAATTATGTCCCCTGAACATGTGAAGGAAATGTTTAGATATTATAAATGTTTCTTTTCCCACAACAAGGCCCATCTCTAAGACTTCTAAGAGTGACTGATTGTTGACTGTGTTATCTGCCTTCATTTTGCATTAATTCAGTGCAGGGAATATGATTCATAGTCAACGAAAGACCAACTCTATTTACACAGATAGTGGGTTATGTCTGATGAGTGTGGTAAAAAATAAATGAGATGTGTAGTGGAATCAACTGGGTTCCCTTCATGTTGAAGCTGCAGAATTTCCATTCGGTGGGATCTAAAGTAGAAACAGACAAGAAATGAAAGTTTCTGAGTGAATCTGTAGCAGATGTTTAAATGGTTCTTAGTTGCTCCAAGCTTTGATTACTTCTCCGTTTAGAAGTACATGAACAAAGATTATTTCCTCCACCCTTCCTGTTTATCAACCAATCACCATAGCTTTGCATTTTGAGTACAATTAAGATAATACTCAGTAGAACTGAGAGTCCTTAGGAAAGTATGAAGCTCTTGTTGAACTGATATGGCTCCCTGGGTCCTAGAGTACTTGGTACTTGCTTTCATAAGAGAGAGGTAACACACAGATATCCTAGAGGCCAGCAGCAGTACTCTGAGTGAGAACTGTTTGGGAAATGACAAGGACAATAACCCTTGAGTTGGCTTTTCTCACAAGGAAAATATTTCAGTACCAATTTTGTACAAAGGCATGGCTTGATGCTACATCTGTAGAGATAAAGAAGAGGAAAAGAAAGGAGCTTTTTGGGCTAGGAAAGACCTGCTTTTGAGATTTCTTAAACTAAAAAAATAGTTTTTTAGTGGTAGGAGGTAGTGTAGCAGTGTCCAGGAACACTTGGGGAGCTCTTGAAGCTGTACTAATAGCAGTGAATACAAAATGGTGTTACATGGTTGTGATCTGAAACTGGTAACTCACCTGTTTTAACTTATGCCAATGGATGTTAAGTGGCCAGAATACAGTTTGGATAAGTGGGCACGGTTAGTGATAAGGAAGTGAAGGGTGTGGTCAACAAAGCCAAGACAACTGAGTCTTTCACAAGCAACTATTACTCCTTATGTTAAACTATCTGTACAGAAAGAGAAGGATGTTAAATATTTTCTCATTTTCAGAGAAGATACAAAATAAGAAACTTTCTCAAAGGTCTGTAGAGACAGGAATTACACAGAACATAGGAGCACTCAAAATGATCAATGGAACATAAAAGATGACACCAATGAGATGGAAAGTGGCGTTTCTGCTGAGTAGAAAGTTAACTGTGTCTTGACAACCCTCTCTTTCACAAATGGCCTTGCTGCGGCACCTTCTGTCCACTGGGGTTTTGCTCCAACAGTTACCACACAGAAGGTGGATGACAATGGACTTGCACTTCAACTCTGCCCATCTCCAGAACGGCATACAGAAGGGACTCGCTGACACATAGGCTGGGTAGAGTCTTTCTTCACAAATGAAATGAATCAGTGATTTATGACACTCCGGAAAGAGCCACTTGCAGATACCAAGGTGGTAAATCATTTGGGAGAGGACTGTCCCTAGCCTAGGGAAAGGAGCCCAGGGCAAAAGTGGAGCACATGACAGAGGTCATTCCAAGAGGCCACTGTTCCTAGAAAGCAGGCTTCCAGGAGGTGATCCTGTCAAATGCTGCCTCCCACAGATCACCAGTATCACTGGCTGATAGGATAAAGCTAAGGTTATTGTTTCTACCAGTAATGGGAGGGGACGGACAGGGCCTGATTTATTGGTATCCTAGTTTGGGTTTTTATTGCTGTGAAGAGACACCATGACCACAGCGACACTTACAAGGAAAACATTTAATTGAAGTGGCTCGCTTACAGTACGAAAGTTTAGTCCGTTATCATCGTGGCGGGGAGCATGGTGGTGTGCAGGCAGGCATGGTGCTGAAGCTGATAGTGCTACATCTTGCAGGCAAAAGGAAGTCAACTGACAGTCACACTGAGGGAAGATTGAGCAAAAGAGACCTCAAAGCCCACCCCCACAGTGACACACTTCCTCTAACAAGGCCACACCTCCTAATAGTGCCACTCTCTTTGGGGGCCATTTTCTTTCAATAATAACCACATTTGGTATTCTAAAATCTGACATACGCTGTGAGAAGAATGGCACAGGAGGTGTTGGCTGCCCTGAGGTCCATTTTCTAACTTGTTCACTGGTGTTTGCCTAATACCTAACACAACATATGACACAAGGTAAACTTTCTACAAAACTTTCCTACGGAAATAATCATTGATGTGCAAATAACAGCTTGCATGTTGACACAAACATGGCTAAAAAAAGACATCCCACTCGCAGGACACATGAATGTTGTTTACAGTTAAGGAAAAACTTGTTTTCCTTTTGTTTCTTTGTGATCCTTTTCAGGAGAAATTCAATTCATACATGGAACTGAAGGGCCTCTGGAAGTTCTCCATTTAGGATTGCTCCCTGTGTTGAAAAAGGCAGTTTCTCAGCTCAGTCATGAGCCCATTCTTCTCCATCCCCTTCCACATATTTCAATTGATTTAAAAGGAAAGTGAAAATTGAGCTATGGAGATGGCTTAGCTGGGAAAGACACTTGCTACAAAGCTGATGGCCTAAGTTTAATTCCCAGGACCTAACTCTCAGAGGGAGAAAACCAAACTCCTGTAAGTTGTGCATCTCCATATGCATACTGTGGTACATGCATAGTCCCTCTACACTTCATATGCACGTGCACAAACACACACAATACATAAATGTAATTAAAAATTAAAAATAATTTGACACCAGTACTTTTAGTAAATTTATATTTTACTCCTATCACTTGATTTTTAAATAAATCCCTGCTGTTTGCTGAAAGTTGGCAGTCAGGAATGGTAGAATAACACCTTTCATCAATTTTAAGTACAGTTCAGGAAATGGTATATGATAATATTTATAATTGAAAATCTTAAAGGGAAGTTTTCTCAAAACCTAGGAAAACTTCACAAATTGTTGACAATTCCATAAAGCAATCTCAAGTTTCAGGTACCTGCTGTGCAATGGTGCATCATACTCCGACTGTCCAAAACAAGCATTCTGTATGAGACAGGAAACAACAAAGTGGTTTTGCTTTGTGTGACTGAGGATCTGAATGTCACCTGCCTAGATACTTTAATATTGATAAATAAATGTCCAGATTGACAGTTGACTAGAGAAAGGTCATAAAACTAATCAAGCAAGTAAATGCCATCCAAAAAGATGAAGACTGGCTACAAATTGTAAAATGTAAACATTCTGGATTTTTCTTCCTGTTATTAATGCTTAATGAAGTCTCTGCAGGGGACATGGAAATTTGGATCCAAAGAAATCCACATCTGTTTGTGTTTTTCTCTGGGCCTTATCTGTATTTTATCTCTGTGATAGAAAGAAATCTTGTTAAAAATCAGATCTCCAATGAGGTAGTATTAAAGGATAGGGAATGATAAGTGAGGGGTCTCTTCCCCCATGGGGAGAAATAATGGAGTCTACCACATAAGGGCACAAGAAGAAGGGGGTGGCCTATGAAGGCTTAGAGCTAGACCTTACACCAGAGCACTGGAGCCTTGATCTTGGACTTTATAGTCTCCAGAACTATGGGTTAAAATTTCTGCAACTTACAGATGACCTAGTCTAGGGTAATTTGAAACTCAGAAGACCAAGAGACCCTCCTTACTATTTGTGTCCAACGTAACATTAAGAAACAAGGATGACTTAGGCCAGGCAAAACTTCTTTGCCAAGAGAAAATGGAATTGCCCTAGATAGACATCCAAAATTGATCAACATGATACTGAGCATCATCTATTTGTAGCCTATCTCTAGAACCTTCTCTGCAGGAGGGATGAGTAAGCCTCCCTCTAGTGGAACTGTCATTCCAGAGGGGGACAGAAGACTTCTTCACTGCAAACTTTAAGGACTGGATTAGGATCCTGCATAGACGATCCTGGCCTATCAGGCTGGGTCACTCTAGTGGTGGAATTGAACTGTATGAGATTACTTCTTACTTTAGTACAAAAGGTCCAGGAATGAGTTGACAGTCAAGGCCCCTTGGCTATGGAGATTGCATCACAGGATCCCAAAACATGAAGTGTAGCCATAGGAGAGCATGCCCTCTCTTTCCCCCTTGTGCCTGCAGGGAGACATCACCATACCTGAGTTTCTAGTTGAGGTCATAGAATTCGAACTCTCAACTGCATTTTCAATGCCATATTCATAGAAGTTGACTATTCACTTCCAGGATTAGAGCCAATGGCTCTTATGTTTCCATTTACAAAGAGTGTGGCATTTGTTACTTTTCAAGTATTAAACCAATGTATGTGAATGCAGGCTCACCACATAGAAATCTCATCAGGAGTGAGAAAGAAATAACTACTAAGTGAAGAAACCCTATATTCTCCGTGACAATGGAAAATTAGACACACCAACATCAATTCTCTTGAATAGGGCAGAATCTAAGTCCTTACCCATGGCGTACCACCACATCAGCTCCAGCTTTTTTGTTTCCTCTACACAGCAGTGGGCATAAAAGAGTTAATAGCAAAGACCTTGAGAAAGCCTCTCCTTGTTACAGGAAAATCACTTTTAGCTTCAGTCACTGCTGTCAGAGGACCAGCTTGAAAAGTAAGAAAGAGAAAAATAAGGAAGAAAAGGACTTTAATCACATGGGAGTATTTAGGACTACTAAGTCCGGAAGATGTTCCTCTTACTGTTTAAGCCAATATTCTCTCAAGCCCCAATCACAAATATATAACCTCCCCATCAACATAGATTGTGTCTGAATTCGCTGGTTCCCAGGACACTTCCCTGTTATGTATGAGCTCCATCAATATCAGAAATTGAGCAGAATCAATACTAAAAATAACCCTAGGAATGGTGCTGAGCTCTAAGCACAGTACTAAAGGAGGAAAGTCATCAACAGTCTTACTCAGCTGTGGACCCTGAGTGCAGCACTACTGACCTTCCAGGCAAGGTATGCTCAGTGGTGTAATAGTGGCAACTCTGGTATGGGTATACAACAGCTTTATGAGTAGAACTAAGGCCCACTCCACCTGACAGAATTCACTATAAACCAGTTAAGAGCCTGTGGCTAAGGATGTCATAGCCCTAGTGAAGAAGCTACAGCCATTGTTTTATTACATGGTTATGATGTGATTTAGGGGAAGTAGGACACTAAGAAAATACATAGAGGTAGAACCATAAGTTCCACAAATGAGCATTCTACAAGATAGGGTAATGTGGAAGCAACTGAACAATAGATCTGGACCAGATTCCAGGCTGTTCTCTGTCCCATTCTAGAAGGAATGAGAATTTAGTACTGAGCTCCCTGGAATGCTAACCTCCTCCATGCTCAGAGAACAATATATGCCGTCTGTTTGGGGTTTTATGTGACTAATGGGATTTGTTTGCTGGTAGCTATTGGGGTGGGCTGGGGGTTGTTACATAAGACTACATCATGTGACTGAAGAAAGACTAGAATAGACCTGGAAGATAGACAAGTGCTAGAAAAGCAACCAGCCACAAGGCATGGACTTATTTAAATTTGTATTAACATATATTAATTATATAATGATGTGTTTCAGTATATTTTCAGACATGTATAAAATGTATTTTGATCATATTCATTCTCTCTCCCATTATCCTCTCATGTCCCCCTCCTGTTCCCATTAATCCTTTCTTTCCCTAACCATAGTCCCATACTTATTTTCAGTGCCTTTTTTAAATGACACAATGAGTTTCATTAGGACTGCTTACAGAATCATGGGCATCTTCCAGTGGGTATGCCACTGAAGAAAATGCCCCCTCCTGTTAACTACCATTAACTGTTTAGGTTTTCTTTGAACTCATTCCTGAAGTCTGATTTGAAGTAGAAATGTGTAAAGCAGATCCATGTACATACCACTGCAATTGAAGCAACCAGAAATCAAGACAGCAAAATCATTTAATCAGAGAGAAATCCATGGCCCAGTTAAACATCCTGGTGTCTAGCAGGAAGAGTCTTGTGCCAACTCTACCCCTTAGAGTTGCTGAGCTTGAGGGAGTTACCTGATTTCTCTGAGGATCAGCTCCCTCCCCTGTGAACAGGAGCATTAGTACCAAGCTGTAAGCACTTGTTGTGATTAGATGGAGAACACAGGAAAGAGATTGACAAAGGATCTGGCAATAAAAATATGCTCAGTGTCTTTCCTTTTCAGCCCAGGATTTTCTTTTCCTTCTACCCATTGGTTTTTCAAGACAGTGTCTCTCAGCTTCAACTTGAGCCCACAATCCCCCAGCCTAGCTTTCTGAGTGCTCAGATTGATGACAAGTGTATGCCATCACACACAGCTTAAGGTTTTTATATTTTAATTTTTCTTTGCTGATAAAGATCAAACATTGGGCCTTGCACATGCCAGCTTGGTGGGTGCTTTGCCAACTCACCTGCATCCTTCACCCCAGCAGCTAATCTTCCGTGGTGTTATTGCAGTGCACTCAGATGAGGATGACTTCCTGGAGTTACTCCAAGTTTCTCCATCACTCCTCCTCTTTCTCCACAACTCCTCCCTTCCTCCTTCTCCTCCTCCTCCTTCCTCTCCCCTCCCTCTTTTCCTGCCTCCCTTTGGAGTTTTCAGTGGTTCACAGAGATTTGGTGTTGGAAATGTAAGCTGTAGCACAATCTTGGAACAAGTTCCCCGTCACACCTGGATTAGTGTAGGATATATTTGTCCTTCTGTTGTGCTTGCCTCTGATCCACAGGACAAAACACATTGAAGAAGGCATGGTACTCTGGGCCTATAGTCCCATCCCTCAGGAAGCTAAGACAGCCTGAGCTAATAAGAAGCCCCCACCCCAAGAAAAAGAAAAAATGAGAAAGAAAAACAAAAAAAGAAATGCATTTGACATTATTATAGTTATATAATTGTAAAATTTTTTTAAAGTTTCAATGAAATAAATGTTCATCCATATAGTGTGTTTGGGTTCTTTACATTTTTATTTCAGTTTTAAAAGGAATGCTTTTTAGAATCATTAAAGGAATTTCACATACCCAGCAATGAGTAAGTATTTTTCAGTGCAAAATTGCTGAGTTAAGGGATGCATACATTCAGAGAAAAATTTGCAGTTTTATTTCAGAATGGGTCCATGATGGGGGAGATATGGAATTGAATCATGATCAAATGCACATATACATTTGGGGCAGGGGCTATAGAGGCCCTAGGTTTGATCCTCAATATGTAAAAACAAAACTACACACAGTTTTGAGGCTGTATATTCTAGCCTTTCCTCTGAAAGTCCCAAATTACAGGCTTTGCTTCAAAGATATTCACTAGGAATCAACATCATCCCTTGGTTTTAGACTCTGAATAGGATGCTGCATGCCTGCATTTGTATTACTAAATTTTCCTGAGCACAGGTAAATTGTTTTACCACAAATACATAACCTTTGCTATGGGACTAGACTTATTAGATCAGTGGTTCTTGACTGTCCTAATGCTGGGACTCTTTAATACAGCACCTCATGTTTTGGTGATGCCCCAACCATATAATTATTTTCATTGCTGCTTCATAACTATAATTTTGCTACTATTATGAATGGTAATGTAAATATCTGATCTGCAGCACATCTGATATGTGGCCCCTGTGAGGGTTGTGACCCATAGTTTAAAAACCACTGGCTTAGATGCTAAACAGCATAGAGACACCAACTGTTTGTCATTGAAGAAACATGATGTAAAGCCAGAGAAGAAAGAAGTAGCAATTTTCGTTGAAGGTAAGCCCCACCTGCTAGGAAAGCTCCCTCCACAGGTCTCCTTCACCCCTGCTAGGGGCCAGGTCCTCCACTAAGTGCTGCAGCTGCAGAGGTGAAGACTAAGTGCTGGCTTTCCAGGAGCCTGGGCAGGCAGATGGATAGTAAACTGTTCTGGTGTAATATAGCCAATTATATAATTGGTGTCTTCATGGTGTGGAAGGGAGGATAGGGGAGAGCATTAAGCAGACACATGCTGACCCTGTTTGAGCAGGCTCTTGGAAATGTGTAAGAGCTATGTTGAGTAAAGAGGAGGAGGGGAAAGGGAGATCTTTCCATTCAAAGGCAGAGTCTTGAACGGACCATACCAGCACCTGGGAGAGCAGTTGAAATGATTGAACACCAGGGTTATGGGGGCGGGGGGCACAAACCAGAAAGGGAGGATGGAGTGTGCCCTTTCTCTTGAAACTTTGGAATGATTTTAAGATGAACGGCAACATGCTTTTTTAATAAGACAGTTGTGACCATCTGGAGGAGATGGGCAGGAGGCTGGAGACAGAGATGGCAGCAGTGTTCAGGATGAGTGTGCTGAAGCTGAAGAAAAGCAGAAGTAGACTGTCTTGATGGTTATGAGCTAACATTGAATGGAAAGTCAGGGAAAGAAAGAGAGGAGTTTGGGAAGATAGCCAGATGTCTATGTTGGCCAGATGGATGGCCCTGCTGTTTACCAAACTATACAATAGCATGGAAGGGCCCTGGAATAAAGATTGGAAGCGGGGGTGACTAATAGGAGAAAGGGAATATTAAGGAGGTTTGGTATGCTGTACTTACCTCCTTCAAAAAGATGTCCCTCTCGAAAGAAAGCTTAGGGGATCAGCAGATCCCAGCTGGATCAAGAACAGAAAGGGAGAATGAGGAATAACAGACCATGATAAATGAAGACCACATGAGACCAGGAATAGGCAGATTGCTCGAGAGGTCCCCAGAAATCCACAATGATATATCCTCTGTAGTCTGCTGGCAATGGTCGAGAGAAAGCCTGATCTGACCTAATCTGGTGATCAGATGGCCAAACACCCTAACAGTCGTCTTGGAACTCTCATCCAATAACTGATGGAAGTGGATGCAGAGATCCTCAGCCAGGTCCCACGTGGAGCGCCAGGTGTCCAACTGTCGAGAAAGAGGAGGGTCTGCAAGAGCGTGAATTATTGAATCCAAGATTGCAAAAAGCACAGGGACAAATAGCCAAACGAATGGAAGCACATGAATTATGAGCCAAAGGCTGTGGAGCCCCCAGCTGGATCAGGCCCTCTGGATAAGTGAGACCATTGAATAGCTTGATCTGTTTGGGAGGCATCCAGTCTGTGGGACCAGGATCTGTCCTTAGTGCATGAGCTGGCTGTTTGAAACCTTGGGCTTACACAGGGACACTTTGCTCAATCTGGAAGGAGGTGACAGGACCTGCCTGTACTGAATCTACCAGGTTTAAATGAATCCCCAGGGGTGCCTTGATCCTAGAGGACATAGGAATGGAGGTGAGGGGCTGGGGGGAAGGTGGGGGTGGGTGTGGGAGGGGGGAGGACAGGGGAACCCATGGCTGATGTATAAAATTTAAAACACATGATAATAAAGAAAAAAATTATTTATTAAAAAAAAAGATGTCCCTCTCAAAAACACATTGAGTTCATAACAGTTACTTAGATCTTAACCTTTACCCTCCTACAAGGACAGACACACACAAACACACACATGCACACATACACACACACACACACACACACACACACACACACACACACACACAGTGCTGCATACAGTGGCAGGCTGGTTCACTATTTTTTTTTTTCAATAAAAATGTGCCAATAATCTGCTAACCAAAGACTAATTAGGCTCCCAGATCCCTTGGCAAAGAGCATGTCAGAAAGCTCAGCCCTTGGCTGAAAAGCTTTTCCTGAATTAAGAGAGGCTGTGATTTCTCTGGATGGCCTGTGTATCAGTGTTCAATGACTCCAGACTCAGCTGTGGCCTTAATGTGAAGAGAAGGGACCTCAGTTCAGACTGGTAGGGGCCAGATCTTATCACCCCTTCCTGATGAGGACAAGAATGTGGACCTGAACAAAATTCTGGAAGAGCATCAGGAAGTCTCAGGATCTTAGGCAGACAAGACTGTCATAGTTGGTGAAAGAGCAGGGGTCAGGGAAAGATGCAGAGATTACAATAATATTACTATACACAGCAGACCATGCAAATTAAAACCTGAAATCTGCTCCAACAAATTCTATTTCAATTTGACAATATTTTTAAATTATTCCATGGGCTAGGGAAAAGGCTTAGTCACGAGTTTGCCATGAAAGCATGAGGGCTTGATTCAGTCCTGAGAACCCATTTAAACAGCCTGTGTGCTTAGAGTCCCAATGCTGGGGAAATTGAGATAGGTGGACTCCTGTCTCTGGCCAGCCAGTCTAGCCTGCTTGGTGAGCTCCAGGCCAAATAGAGACTCTATCTCAAAAGAAAATGGGTGGAGGTGGCTGACAAACAACACCTGAGGTTGTCTTCTTGCTTTCATGTGCATGTGCACATCTGTGGGTTTAAACATGACCATGCATGTACACATATGTGTACCCACACATATACATAAAATTATTCCTCAACATCATGTCCTATCCCTAAGCTGCTTGTCAGGCTGGACTGACTACAGAAGTTTTGTGGTGGCCTCTCATTGAGGAAAGCATTTTCAAAGGAGTGATGGTGTCTGAAGGCATCCTGATGGGAGAGAAAGAGAGACAAAGATGGTGGAACTGGAAAGTGAGGAGGTGGAGTCCATGGCTAAAGATAATTCCTTCAGGTGTCTTGATGGAAAGAGGAAAGTTGGGAGATAAGCTATTGCTAGAAAAGGGTCAAGGGTAGTGGGAGAGATGGATTTTCTTCACTGAAGCAAATTTGAACATTACATAGAATAAGAAAAGACCAATAAGGGAGACTGGATTGATACAGAAGAAAGAGGGGATGCCTGCTGTGTGGCTCTACCTAGACACTGCCCAATTCTTCTGACAGTGTGTGCAGGATGCCCCGCCCCTCCCTCACAGGCTCATCATGGTGTCACCTTGCCTCCATGGCATATGGAAGTGTTATTCTATGAGCAGTGTTAGGAAGTACCCTGTGTGCTGCTTTTAGCCCAGGAGGAAACAACTCAGCATTATGCAGTACCCACTTAGGACTTCCCCAAGTACTGGAACTAGGCCACCACCTGCCTCCTGTCCTCCAGGGCTTCCTGGTTATCTGCGTTTTCTCTGTATGATTGCTATACAGTCTAGTGTTATGGAAGCAGCTCTGCCCTCTTCCATTTAGCCTTGAAAGGGCTGTTTTCCTTCTTTGGTCTTACTAGGCCTTTTGCCAGTCTCTAGACCAGTCGTTCTCAACCTTTGAGGGTCATGTAGCTGATATCCTGCATATTAGATATTTCCATTACAATTCATAACAGTAGCAAAGTTACAGTTATGAAGTAATAACAAAAAAATAATTTTATGGTGGGGGGGTCACCACAACGTGAAGAACTGTATTAAAGGGTCTCAGCACTAAAAGTGTTGAGAACCACTGCTCTAGACCCTGTACTTACTTTCTCATCCACCTTCTTTATATTGTCTAAAATAACCCATCTTCCCCATGCTCCGCTCTGCACTTGAAACTGCACTCCTCAGTCAGACCTCAAGTGCACTGTCATTCCATGGACCTCCCACATCCCGTCTCTAACTCTTGGATGTCACATTTTTGTTCAGACTTCATCTCTGATTTCAGCTTTAACTCTTGACACAGAAACTGTTTCCTGCTAAGTTGTCTCCTCCCAGGTCTGCTTCACAACCCAAACTTACATTCATGCTCAGCAAATCCAGTTGTGGGAAGGCTTTGAACATTTGTCCTGAAATTCTAAAAGTCCAGTGTTGATGCAAGAGACAACCTACATCCGTCAAAAAACAGCCATTGTGCCTCTTGGTTTCAATCAGATAACCCAAGACACTCAGAAGAGGAGTCAGTCTGAAAAAAAAAAATGTTTATAAAACCCCAATTCAGTATGGAGCACAAAATATCAGCAGAGAATGGAAGAAAGTATATATATTGAATTTATACTGACCAGGAAGGACATGCAGGCATGTACATAATATAGAAGAAAAGGAAAAGTCACTCAATCCACTGTTTCCCGATGGAGTTAGACCTTTCTTTATCTAGTTTAAAATGTGAATGTCAACATTCTGAGAAACCAGAAAGAGAGGCTAAGGAGGATCCTTATGGGAGTCCAGGGAGTCTGAAAGAAGAGAGCACCTTGTCTCATCTCAGGGTTCTTTATACCACTTGGGAGGCAGCATCAGGAACACTGCTCAGGAACACTGGACCACACTGGCTGAGGATGGTTGGGAAGAATTTCTAGGGTGTGGAGGTCACACTCCACCTCAGGAACTGCCATCAAGCAACATCAAGTCAAAAGACAGGCTTGACACTGAGAAGGGAAACTATGAGCTGAAGAATGGAGAAAATGAGCAGATGAAAGAGAGTTAGTACACAGAGAAGATGAGAGACAATTCCATGCTGGACCGTGTAAGCCATAATATCTGCTCAGGCTCACCTGTGCATGGCCAGACCTCAATCTCCCTGTTGAAGAGGCATCCCTAACCTTTATTTTATGAAGTATGAAAGGGGCACATGTTTCCAGCAGCCACTTTGTGAGCTTCCCTATGACTTGTGATACAACTTGATACCCTATGGTACATTGTGACAATTGTGTTTTATCAGCAAACTTTGGAAATTCCATGAACATGTCCAATGAGGCATCAGCAAAACCAGAAATTGAAATAATCAGATTTTACAGAGAATCAGAAGGCTTAATAGGCCATGATGAAAGATAAATTGTAAGCATCACAGAACTATAATGAAAAGAAATGTATGAAAACTCATGGATGAAGAACCTAAGAGGCCAAAGGAGGACTAAGAAGTACTTAGACTTATTAATAGCAGAGGCTAGTTCAAAACACTAGAGGTGCTGATGCTAAGGTCCTGGAGATTATCTTGGATGGCAAAGGGAATTCCTGCAGCCATTCCCATCATGGTTCCTTCTGTGGAGCTTCTGTAATTATTATTCTGCTATTATTATTCATGAGTATTTAAATAGGTCTCAAGCAAGCCATCCAAATGTATATTAAACATTCATGAATGAATCTGTATTCCTTGCAACCCAAGCACTCACCAGAACTAGTGTTGGTTTGGGCATGTCCAGAAGCCAAGGAGATACAAGTGTTTGCTCTCGACACTTGTTTATACATGGGATTCTGTGGTCTAGCTGTGCTGAAGATGAAACCTTAAGTGGTAGCAATCTCCTGAGTAGAAAAGAAACTAGAAAAACCAAAATAACACAAGCAGAGATGAGATTCATCCCGATGGACTAGACTGTCTGCTAGACTGTCTGCAAAAGGAGCAGATGAGAGATCCTCCACCACAGTGTGAATAAAGCTGCATAGAAACAAGCTAAAAAGATCTATACTAATCATGTTTTGTTGTGATGCATGAAGAAACTGGGGGCCGGGTTGTAGCTCAATTGGTAAAGTGCTTGTCTCCTGCACAAAGCTCCAGGTTCCTCTCAGAATTTTATACAGAAGCAGGGTATGGTGGCAAATGCCTATAACCCCAGCACTCAGAAGGTAGAGGCAGAAGAATAAGGACTTCCAGGATCAATCTGGGCTACAAAAAGGAGGAAATGAAGAAGAGAGGAAGGGGAGAAAAAGAGAAACAGAGAAACAAACTAACTGTGTGGACCCAAAAAGTCCAAAGCAAGATACCTTCCTTCTGTTGAGTAAGGTGTGGTGGAGTTTGTTAAAACTGGTCAAACTCACTGCCTGTCATGGGCACAGAAAAACTCACAGGAGCGAGCCTGGATGTGTCTTCAGAGGCAGGGTTGGGTTGGGTTTGGCTTGCTTAGTTTCAGTTGGGAAAATGATGAATTCCAACTGCAGGTGGTATTTTCATTCTTTCCACATGTTGCCCTTTGCAACACTGGAGTACTAAACAGTAATCAGGAATGGTGATTTGTGACTGTTTGGGTTTCTCTTGAGAAATGTCTTTTTTCATTGGGCCATATGTTGCTTGGAAGATGCTATTGATGTTTTCATGCTGAATTTTTGCAGTTCTCTATAAATTTTGGATATTAGCTCCCTGTTGAGAGTATAATTGGTAAAAAAAAAAAAAAAAAAAAAAATTCCATTCTGTGGGCTGTGTGCTCTGCTGATAGTTATTGTTCTGTGCATAAAATTTTTAATTTCATGAATTCCCATCTATCAAGTCTTGGGATTATTTCCTGTGCTATTGGAGTTCTGTTGACAAAACTTCCACTGGTATCTTGGCTTTCAGATAACAAAAGGAATCATTTTCTATCCAAGAACACAGATCACCTTACAACACCAAGAGACTCAAATAACCCATAATACCATTTGATATGAATGACGTTAAGTTGGATATGGGAAAAAAAGAAACTTAAAACAAGAAGTGTCTAGTAAGTCACTGAAGCTAAGATAGAAAGTCATCTATTTGAAATGTGATGCATCCTTCAGAGAGAATAGACAGAATGTCCCAGGGCAGTGTTTCAGCTTTGTAGACATCACTGGTTGTGGTGGTATTATGTTCCCTGAAATATTTTGCACACTAATAAACTTATCTGGGATCAGAGACAGAACAGCCACAATATTAAACATAGAGGATAGGCAGTGGTAGCACACGCCTTTAATCCTAGCATTCCAGAGGCAGAAATCCATCTGTTCAAGGATATAGCCAAGCATGATGACTCACGCCTTTAATCCTAGGGAGTGAGCCTTTAATCCCAGGGAGTGAAGGCAGAAAGAGAAAGATATCTAAGGCGTGAAGACCAGAAACTAGAAGCATTTGGCTGGTTAAGCTTTTAGGCTTTTGAGCACAGTTCAGCTGAGAGGCTTCCAGTCAGAGGAAACAGGATCAGCTGAAGAACTGGCAAGGTGAGATGGCTATGGCTTGTTCTGCTTCTCTGATCTTCCAGCATTCACACCAATAACTGGCCTCACATTTTTTTTTTATTAATAAGACTTCTAAGGTTCCTGCTACAACTGGTATCCAAGCAAGCAGGTCAATAGACCACTTAGAAGCACACATATATGAATGGAAGTGCTTTCAGGAAAGATGTGCATCTGATGTTGAAAACTCCTTGTAAAGCTGAAGTGTGCAGCTGAGCAGAAATTATCCATAAGGGAATATCCAGTAAAGAGCTGAGACTCCCAAATTAAGCTATCACCCTAGTGCAGAAAACCATCTAGTCATGAGGAAAAACAAAGTTCCTGGAAGGTTTCTTTTGTTAAGGACATGGTGTTTGACAAGTCATCAATTTGGCTTTGCTATGAGATATACTCATTGGGTTACTTTTTATGTAAACAACAGAAATTCTACAACCAAATAGATTAAGCAAAGAGAAAATATATTATCTGGCCAGAGGGTCTAGAAAGAGGATAAGAGCTGAGAGACTGGAGATGCTAAGGATCATGCAAGATGGTTGACATCTTTCCTTTGTTTCATCTTCAGACAAGTGACATTAACTGTAGACATCAAGTCTAGAGGACATGGTAAAACTATACTTCTTGTAGCTCTCAGGAACAAGGGAAAAGTTTCTCAGGCTCCTGTCAGACTTTCCTCTTACATTTCATGGCTATGAGTTTGTGGTTATTGAAACAATGTGGACCAAATAGCCCCAATACTGAAGATGAATTGCCTTCTCGGATACCTAAATGTACCATCTCCTGCCTGGCAAGACCTGTTCAACTTTCTAGCTGACTCTCCCTGTCCACTTAGAGTTTAACCTCAACTTGAGATTCCATCATGGGATTCCAAGAGGCTCAAGCCAGCATGGGTGCCATGTAGCACAAGTCAAGAAAAGATCCAAGCCCTTCCCATTCCAGCAGGTCTTGTGGAATCTTTCCAGACAAAAGATGATCTGTCTAGACCCCTAATGACTATTACCGCACTGCCTGTTACATCTTTGTCAACACTCTTTACTTTGGTGAAAATAGACAAAAGGGTTTTGTTTTTGTTTTTGTTTTTGGGGGGTTTTTTGTTTGTTTGTTTGTTTCTTTTTCCTCTAAATTCTCACACTCTGCCTGTGAAAGAGAACCAAGCCTGTGATGCTAATCTACCTCATGTGGAATCCTGGCTTTCAACTCTCTACATATCTCAATACCAGCACTGGACACTGGCTTCTCTAGCTTTCAATCAACTGGTTTCCCTCCTTTATAATGCTAAGATTCAGTGGATACTTCTCAGCAATCTTCTCCAGTCCTATTACCCTCAATGTCCACAAATAGTCAACATGAGTTATGGGACCCTTGCATCAATGCCAAGCATCTATTTAACAAGGAGCACATAGCTAGGAGAAAGAGGCAGAGAGGGTGGGGAGCTCTGCTGCCATCACTGTGCTACCCTTTGCTGCCCTCCCCTGGCCATTGATACCAGTGCAAGTACTTCTTGAGGGATTTATGGATGCATTCTTCCAATAAATATTTAGGGCCAATCACTACCATACAAGGTTCATGCACGGAGAGATAAATATGTGATCCAGTAAGAATAAAAGGAGAAATGGTGGCATGAGAGGAGACAAGCAGAATGAACGGCATGAATGGATTGTTCTGAGACTTTTGTAGCTTCTCACTATTCCACTACCCAGCATCCTCACTTTAAAAAGAACACTTGAAATTGATCTCCCTTTCCCCTTTGAGGGTAGGGCTGGAAGTCTTTGGCCTTCCTTTAGTCTGTGTTTATGGTTTTCATAGCCACTTTCTTCCTCTATAGCATTTTAAGACTCATTTTCTGAATAAAACAAATTTCTCTGAACAGGTGCCTGACACTCTGCCAGACCAAGGCACATGCTGATTTCATCCCTATAGCTAAGTAGACAGTTTGTTTAATAACAGTTATGATGTTACTGTGTGCTATGTTCTGTCTGATTCATACCTAGCAAGAGTTCTATGTGGCAAGGGTAGAACCTGGGACCCATATTTTGGGGTATACTATGAATGAGTCACAGAGAAGCACAACCTGTGAGCATGGAAAGCACACCAGGAATTCTGAATACCTGAGAGGCTGTAGAGCTGACAGGGGCAAGTGTCTCTGGCCAGCTCAGCTATTAAGTTAGTGGCTCATGTACACTCTCTTCAACTGTAGCATGTCCACTTAACCCTGAACTATTCATCTCTACTTGAAGCTTCTGATGTTGCAGACTGGATTATTGCTGAATTCAAAGTCAATTGCCAGATAACCCAAAAGCCATAGCCAAGTGTGGTTACAGGCACTATATCTGCTCTATAAATCATGGAATTACCTAGTCTTTCTGTAGCACCTGGAACATTATTTTGTACATGAAAACAATCCTTAAAATGCTTAAGAGGAAGGTGGTAGTTGTGATGAGCCTAAGCACTGCCTAGAGGAAAGTCAAAGATGTCCAATTGTGCACTCAAAGTGGAAAGAATAACCAATTCCAAGGGCTGGTTTCTTTAAGTGAAGATGCTAGGCATAAAATGGTGAGAATCTTTAAAATTATGAAGCAATATCAGCTTTCAGAAGCACACCAGAAGAATTCATTCATTTCTATTCATCTCCATATTTCTGTGGTTGGTGTTGAATGAACACATAATAATTTGCATAACTATCTTAAACAATAACTAAGCCTTTGAAAAGAATTTTGGAATGATTGAACTCACTGGATCTGTGGAGGCAGTCATTCTTGTCTGTTTTGACCAAATATTAGCAGAGAATCTAATTTGACCAATGGGTCACCAACAGGGTACAGACTTGGAATTGTCATGCTGCCACTGGTCTTCCTCAATGTAAGGGCTCCAGCAGCACTGCTGAGTTGACATAAGAAATACCCGCCATGTTGTTGAGTCTATGGTCCAGTCTCTAGGGCGCAGTGTCAGTAGTATTGACCAATTGATCTGAAAACTCTTCCTGGCAAAAGAAAGAGCAAGAGGAGAGATTTCCTGTGGCAAGGAAGAGAGAACAGAGCAGTGCACCGTGACAGTGATGGGCAGGGATTCAGGAAAACTGTGAGAATATATCCCCTTTCCAAGGCTCTACTCCCTCTTTAGCTGGCCCGACGAGGATGCCTGTACTGGTGGTGACCGACTTTTCCTTAAAGATCCTGCAGAGGCTGCAACATATTTTGCTTAAAACTACAGCTGGTTTGTAATTTTGGCCTCAGACAATAATTACAGCTGCCAGGGCTCCTCAGAGAGATAATTATGGGAAGGATTCAGCACACTCATTTTATCTACACACTTAACCATCAATTAAATCATTACCATCTAATCCTATCCTACAGTCTAGAAATGTTCTATGAATATATAATTTTAAAGACATCTAAGTTTGTTTTCAGATGATTTTAAGTGAAAAATTGCTCAATTTCCATAGCCCCACACAGGCCTATGTGTTTGCTATCCCTGTGAAGGCAGAGCCAATGTTTCTTAGCTTGTGGTCACTGCCTCCCTGGAGACCTGTGCCACATAAATGACTGAACTAGGATGGACTGGCAGGCAAGAGCCATGACTTTGCCTTTGATCTTTACTGGAGTTCATGTTCTCCAAAGCAAGTTCCTATTGGTACTTAGAGGTCAGTAGCTAAGGGACAGGTGAGAAGTCTGTTCTGTAAAGAAATTTCCAGAAGGTCCTCCTCCTGCTTGATTTCTGAAGGAGGCCTAGGCGACTCTCCACTGACTCTCTCAGAAGTGGATCTTTTCACATTGGAAGCTCAGGGCTCCAGAGTCTGACCACTGAATTTATGCTTCATCTGATTCTTTCTGAGCTGTGTATCCTTGAACAAGTTGTTAAATTTGTTTAAGGCATATTAGTCAAATCTTTAAACACATAATCATAGATCTTACCAAATAAGAATGGTTGTTGTCAGTCCTATATGAGACCATGAATGCTTAGCAGAGGCCCTGGAACTTACTAGATGCTATACAGATTTTAATAGTCAATGTTATTCAGTATGTTAGTATGTACAGGGAAAGGAGAGAACCAAATGGAGAACAGGAGGGTCCAAAAAATATGATTCCAAACTCTGTGAGTACTTAAAGTGAGTACTTAGAGTGATGGGCTGGCTGGTGCTGACACTGGAGTAGTGCCTTGGGCCTCCATCTAGCCTTGGACTTCACAGGCTCTGAACTCTTGGTTCTTAAGGTGGCCCACCTGAAAGCCCTGACTGCTGTCCTTCCCTAAACCCCTGTGATGGGTAATTGTATGTCATCTGAGAGGAAGGAGAACCCCATTTGATAATATTTCTCTATTAGATCAGGCTGTAGGCAAGCCTGTAGGGCATTTTCTTAATTAGTGATTGATGTGGAAAAGCCCAGCACATTGTGGGAGGTTCCATGCCTGGGCTGGTGTCCCTGGGTTCTGTGGGACAGCAGGTTGAGCAAACCATGAACATAAGAAAACAGGACTCCTCCATGGCCTCTGCATCAGCTCCTGCCTCCAGTTTCCTGCCCTAAATACTTTAGATGATGAACTATTATATGGAAATGGAAATGAGATAAACACTGTCCTTCACAAATTTCTCTTCATCATGGTATTTCATCATAGAAATAGTAACTCTAAATAAAATGACCCATCTCCCCTGACTCAGCTGTCCATCAACTCCTGCCCTGGTACCTTCCCAGGAGCCTAGAACTCTGCTGACTCCCACACCAGCCTGCTTTCTGACATGGCTTTCTTGCCAGCTTTCATGGGTTAACAGTCAAACATGGCAATGACCCATAGTTTATTCTTGTCACTCTTTGTTTTCTTGATATATTAATATGTTTTTAAGGGGGCTGATGATCTATGAGGATGCAACTGCTTCCTGCCCTCCTTACCCCAGAGAGATAAGCTTTTAAATACATATTTCAATCGACATGTAGTAATTGCATGTATTCATGAGTTATAATATGTAACATTTTAATATATGTATTCAACATGTAATGATCATATGAGGATAGTTGGCGAATGTATCATTTCTTTGTGTTAAGACACAGCACTTAACTGTTACTAGCTATAGTTTTCAACTGTGCTATGGAATGCAAGAAGTTATCCCAGAGATAATTCTCCCAAAAAGCTGGATGAATTGGCCCCTCAAACTCAGTACCTAGCAGTGGGATCTCAGAGATGCTTTCTCACAGTAGGGCCATAGAAGAGTTCTCTATTTGTCAATCAGCTCTTTGACACTGCCACACCAATCCTCAGCTAGTATGTGGTCTCAGTCCATCCTCCCCATAGCACATGGCTCCCTTGATGAAGTCACTGAAAAGCCTAGCTTTTGTAAGTTTGCAACTTGCCACAGGGCTGAGTGTGTGTGTGTGTGTGTGTGTGTGTGTGTGTGTGTGTGTGTGTGTGTGTGTGTTTACTAGAGTGAGGAACAACTCTGTGAGAGTCCCAGTCAGGGAACAAACTCGAGCCACAGCATGGATGCCAACTGGATGCCAGGCTAGCCTGAATATAAGACACTGGACCTTAGAGCTGAGCTTAACTGAGCTGGGCACTGCAAAGAAAGTGAGAAGCCTCCAACCTCTGAAGTGATGATCCCAGGAATGTCCAGTGACCATGCTCAGAGATAATCATGACTGTCATTGGGAGGAATATAAAAAGGGAATTGGTTTTTAGCTGCCTTCAAGAATTATAACAATTGCCAGGCGTTGGTGGCACATGCCTTTAATCCCAACACTCGGGAGGCAGAGGCAGATGGATCTCTGTGAGTTTGAGGCCAGCCTGGGCTACAAAATGAGTTCCAGGAAAGGCACAAAGCTACACAGAGAAACCCTGTCTCAGAAAAATAAAACAAAACAAAAAAACCAAAACAAACAAAAAAAGAATTATAACAATTAAGTAAGTTAATAAATGCAGAAGACCTACAAGGGTACAGAGTATTTAGTGTATGCTGCATGTATAATGGTTACAGTTAATGTAGGCATCA
The DNA here is from genome assembly GCF_903995425.1 of Onychomys torridus. Taxonomy (NCBI): domain Eukaryota; kingdom Metazoa; phylum Chordata; class Mammalia; order Rodentia; family Cricetidae; genus Onychomys; species Onychomys torridus. Next base: position 85,931,337 of record NC_050443.1, read on the forward strand.
TAATTAAAGGATACTAATGGCGTCCTGGTCAGAAATCCTGATTCTCCTCCTTTGAGAGTTCCCAGGAGTTTCCCTTTTAGGCTAGCCTTCCTATATGGTGATTACCTACCCCAATAATATCATGACAACTTCCTGATCTCTTAGTGAAGCCCAAGGTAGTCCCTTAAGAATCAGATCCTGCCTCTTCCCAGAGCAATGAGTGGCAAAGCCTTCCCTGACATCCCCATTTATTCATGGTGATTTCTTGAAGGGAAAGCAATTGGGGCCAGAGGTATAAGACTAGCTGGTACACTTGTACCTCAGCTTCTCCCTCCCACCCCTGGAAATGTGGGTAGGCAGTTCTTGCTCTCTCTTCTGTCAATGAGCTCACCTTGGCCCAGGTGCCCCAAGAATGTTTGGAATGAAATGGTGTCAGGCAGTAGCTATTAAGGACTCAACCCTTTAAAGAAGTACTGAAGAAAACATGGTGCACCCCAGCACTGCCTAGCATTATCCACCCTGAGGTTCAGGAGAATCCATCTTGGTGCCCTCCTGTGTTGATATGGAGTTTGACAATACAGAAGCCTTTGGGTCTGCAGAGAAAGTGTGGTCATGCATGTGGCTGAAGAGCCTCCAAGGTAGTCCAGTGCTCTGTGACAGTGTGGGTTTATGTCTGACCAGTCTTGACCTTGATCTTAATCCCTCTCTGCAGCACATGGCTATTGCTGGTTCCCTCTTGCCACAGGGAATGACAGGTCATGACTCACCCCCAACACCTTACCCCAATTCTGTTGTTCTCTATGCCTCTCCTCAGCTTTTTTTTTTTTTTTTTTTAAGCTTTTAATGAAAGTTCCTTAGAATGTACACAGAACCTTCCACAACCTGGTTAATTCCTGTCTGGAGTCCATATCACTACTTCTTGGCATAATACTTACATATGAGCTACTTACTTTCAGGACCCTTGTGGTTCCTTTCCTTCCCAGTGATCTGTTGGCCACCAGGCCATGAGGGCAAAGGGCAGAAGCAGCAAGAAAGGCTTTGTCTGGCCTGTGAGCACGACAGAAATAACCTTCTGAGAGACTGCTTCAGTGTTACAGCTCAGCTTTATTCCAGAGTGAGGGAGATATGTTGGTCAGGGAACGCAGGTGGGACATCACCTAATTTGCATTAGGCAGCACATTCCTATCACAAAGCTCCTAGTACAGTGTCCATTTAGCATACGTGACAGCACAGTCCTCTCATAAGGTTCCTAGCACAATGTCTGATTACCATATGGCAGCAGGGGGAAAGCTTTTGCAGAAAACTGTGTCAAGGGCCACACTTGAAATAATTCCGGCATCTGGGCCTAGAGACATTCTCCAAATACGGTTAGGTAGAAAGCAGGAAGCCCTCACTGCGGGGAGCGAGTCCTCCATATTGCACCAAGCTCTAAGAAAGCTGTCTGGACATGCAGCCTCTGGCCAGCAGAACTTCCTAATGGACCCTGAAAATGTGGCACCCTGAGGAGTTACTTTGCCCTTGCACAGGTGCTTCCCTTTGTCTAGGCTACCTCCAGCTACATTCTAAATTGACTTTTTACCATTCTACCTGGTATAGGTTGGACATCGTTTAAATATGTCTTTTAAAGGTCTTTGGGTCATTGGGTCAGGAAGGGACTTTAGATTGCTAACCTCTTTGGCTTCTCACATAGAGAGATGACCTTCCCTTGCAGGCATGCAGATATGATCATAGCACTTCACATGAGCAGGCCAACTATCATTTCATCATGGAAATGGGTACATGAGGCTAATAAGACAAATAAGATACCTACCCTCCCTACAGAATGTGTGTGTTTAACTATCACTGGGAGAAACAAGACTCTGTTGCAGTGGTGTGGCTTGGACAGCACTTGGTGTAAGTTGTCCACATTCCCACACATCACCCTAATTAAACTCATTGGTTTACCAAACTACACTTTGTTGGAATCATTTCTTTGATTTCCCCCTCTATCTAGGGTGAATAAGCATTTGTTCATGTCCCCTGAGGAAAGTCACACAACATTCACACACAGGCCATTGCCAGATGTGGTACATATAAGAAACCCTCACCATAGCTGATTGATATCAACACCATGCCCTTGAGTCTCTAAATCTATGAACTAAAGAAGCCTCTTCATAAAAACCATCCTGCCCTGAGTACTTCATCACAGTATTGAGAACTGGGCTAATACAACACCCAGCTACAAGCTCTTCTAAGAAGATACACCTTTGCAATAACTGCTGTAATGCTAACTTCTAATTCTGTTTGTTTTCCTGAATAAGATATGAGCTCTCTAGAAACAGGAATTACATCTCATCCATATATGAATGATGAAACCTTTGGATAGATCCCAACACATGGGCAGGTGGTCAGTGTTGGCTGATTGAGAAAGAGGAAGAGCCTGGAGTCCCGTTGGCCTAACATGCCTTGGGCTTAGTATAAGGTGTACAGATCACATGGGTAACTCAAAAATTTACCAAATCAGAAAAGATAATGGGAAAAGCCCACATTTTACACTTTCTTTCATGGCCTGAGCTCGCCCCTACCCCCACCCCTTAGGAGAAGCTTTAAGAAAAAGCCCTTTGAACGCACCAAGACAGAAACACTACTAGACTCTGGATTCCAGCCATGCTTAAGTATCCTATGGACCTTGACGCTTTGAGAGTCTGTGAGTGTGAAGCTGAGAAGCTGAGAGGTTCAGAGAGACAGCAGGGAAGGAAGGCAAGGTGGGAGATGGATAAAACTTGACCTCTATAGCCATTCCTTCCAGTCTTGTCCCTATTCTGAGAGCAGCCTTTACAATGCAGGGGGCAACACTGAGATGAGGGGCCAGGCTTGAGGCTCCATTGCCTTTGATGGCCCCTACTAGATGTATGCACAGACCTTGCAAGCAGATCTTGTCTCCTCAGTCAAGGATATTCATCCCTGCTGTGTCCTGCCACAATGTGGAAGAACAGGGCAATAGCATAGCCTTGTTCAATGGAGAAGAAAGCATCCTCCATGAGGGTGCTGACTTCAGTACCATACCATGCTTTACTTCCCATCTCAGGCTGTGATTATTCTGCTTCACCTCTCCTGAAAATGGCAGTCATACCCACTGTGCCTCTGACATTATGTCACACAGAGTTCTGTTTTCAGAATTACTGAAGTAGTTTGATAAACTAGCATAATCTGCTCTGTGGCAGAACACAGAGAATTCTTTCAAAGTAACTAACCTCTCATAAACCCTCAGAATTCTTCAGTAGGCACATGGAATGTGAGGCCAGGTCTCTACAGCTTCCTCAGCCTGCTGGCCAGGATACTCAAGGATACCAGCCAGAACTCGTTTATTGGAGTGGCACATAGGCAGGGCTGGGGCTAGAAAGGAAACCCCAGAGCAAGAGGGCCCATGGTCCTCAAGGAATGGTAACAGGGAGGAGAGGTAAAAGATTAACTGGAGAGGGAGTGTTGTACATCAAGATGGAGCAGACAGGCTGTGAGGAAGACAGACAGCCCTATCCAGGGATGGCAGGGGTGGTCATATGTAATTAATGCTGAGCACCATAGGAAGACTAGAGATGGTGGGAAGGGGGTGCAGGTTCTGAAAAAGGGAGTGCAGAGCAGCGTGAAGGAGGCAGTAGCCAGAAGAGAATCAATGGGTAGAATTTGCAATGACTGAGGCGTGGCAGGTGTGATCTTCATGGATCTCCAGTCTGCCTGCTCTGCAGGAAGCTGGGTGATCAACTGAGTTCTTTAAAGCCTCAGCCTTCCTCAGATGATGGCAAGCCTGTGGGGGAAGGGCTGAAACATTGTTCATCAGGCACTCCTTTGTTTCTCCATTGTATAGCATTTAGGAACATTGGGTCTGATGTACCCTTATCTCCTCACCGCCTTAATCTCTATAACCTGACTGTTTGAATGCCATCTTCTGGCCTGTGTCCACCAAACCTAAGCCTCCCTGTCCTGACTTCTCACCAGTGCTGGTCTTTGCCTTCCTCACAAGCCTTGTCTCTAATACAGTGCTTCAGATTAACAATAATACAATGGAAACTTTCTTTTGCCAAACACCTATTCTCTCAAAAGGCACTACCATACTTTGTGCATGCATCCTCTGATTGAGCCCTCACTCTGTGATCCATCAATCTCATGGTCAAGGGGTCTAGATTTTGAATCACCTAGGAGACACACCTCTAGGTGTATCTTTAAAGAGGAGTTTCCAGAAAGATTTAGCTGAGGAAAGTAGACACAAACTATTATCATCCCATGGACTGGGAATCTGGCCTAAATAAAAAGGGGGATGAAAAAGTGAGCTGAGCACCAGTATTCATCTCTCTCTGTTTCCTGACTGTGGACACAAAGTGACCTGATAGCTCATGTGCCTGCTACTGTCCCTACCCCATCACAAAGACTGTATCCTCTCAAACTGAGAGCCAAAATAAGCTTGCCTTCTCTAAGTTGCTTTTGATGAGGATTGTATCACAATAACAAGGAAAGTAAGGGATAGAATCTATAAACAGGCAAACAGTATTGTCTCCCCATGAAACAAACTGAGTCTTAAATAATGTATTCACCGCCACCAGCAAATGAGTGGCAGAGCAGGCAGACTGAGATAGACCATAGTATTCATTCTATATGGTGTGACTCTCCACAGTCTTCTTAGGGTCTTATATCAGTAACTTTGGACTTAGCCTTATTGCTTGCTGTGGTAGTTTTAATATAATTGGCCCCCATAAACTCATGGAAAGTGGTACTATTAGAAGGTATGGCTTTGTTGGAGCAGGTATGGCCCTGTTGGAGGAATTGTGTCATTTTGGGGGTGGTCTTTGAAGTCATATATATGCTCAAGCCACACCTGTTGTTTCAGGCCACTTCCTGTTGCCTATGGGTCAAGATGTAGTAGGACTCTCAGCTCATTTCTCCAGCACCATGTCTGCCTGCAAGCCACCATGTTGCACCATGATGATAATGGACTAAACCTCTGAAAATAGAAGCCACCCCAATTAAATGTTTTTCCTTTATAAGACTTGCTGTGGTCATGGTGTCTCTTCACAGCAATAGAAACATAAGTAAGACACTTGCCTTAGCTTGTAGAATAGTCATGATACTAATCCAGTCCATGTGCTGACTTTGAGATGCATCATGTGCCACTACTTGCTACCCTTAGCCTTGGGGCTCTGTCTTGGGCACAGCACACAGGGAGCTCCTTCCACCTTGTCCTGGAGTGAGAAGACATAGCAGCAGCAACCTTGTCTGGCAGAGTAGCAGCTGACCCACAGACTGTGAGCCATAAAGTGGTACTTATTGTAAACAGCTAAGACTCTGGGGATGTTTAACATTATCACAAAAGCTGACTAATACCGATTTTAGAAGGTCTTTTGGTTCCAGACAATGCTTTTAGATACAGTATTCCTCCACACCACAGCTGCTGGAGTGTAGCCACTATACCCATCCACAGTGGATCTAGCCATGGATTGTTAATTCCACCAGTTGAGAATAAGACCACTACCACAGTTTAAAGTCAAATTTGAAGGAAGCTCTAATTAAATACCTGCCAGGTTGATGGATTCTCTGGCCAGGTCCATCTCTGGTTTCCTAGAATATGGCCCCACATCACGGTTTGCACTATTTCCTATCAGGTCCAATCAGGCCAAGTCATGATGTATTTCCTGCCTTGAAACTCCTGCCCACATGTGATCAAGCACTTCCTGTGTGGTTGGTTCAAATTTGTTTAGGGGAGTGAAAACATGTGTCTTTTTATCTCCCATAAGCAACAGCCTCTACCATGTCAGGAACTATATCTGCCCTTGGGAAAGGGGCTTACAGATCAGAGGCATTTTTGTTTCATGCATCTTTTAGGCACAGTAATTAAGACTTAAAATATAACTTGGACTCTCCCAGGACCCCTTAGGGGAAGGTTCGTTCTCTCTCTCTCTCTCTCTCTCTCTCTCTCTCTCTCTCTCTCACTTTATCACTGTAATGGTTGTGTTTCTTGTTACTATGACAAAGTACTTGGCACAAACAAAGAGGGAAGGAAGTGGGTGGTGGCTTGAATGAAAATGGCCCCCACAGGCTCATAGGGAGGTGCACTATTGGAAAGGCTTAGGGCATGTGTCCTCATTGGAGTGGGTATGGCATTGTTGGAGGAAGTGTGTCACTGGGGGTGGGCTTTGAAGTTTTTGTTTTTTTAATAACATTTTTCCATTTATTTTATGTACCTACTGCAGTTTTCCCTCCCTCCATACCCCACCCCACCCCTGCTTCCCATATCGCTCAGGGCAGGCCTCCCATGGGCTTGAACAAAGCATGGCACATCAAGTTGAGGCAGGACCAAGCTCCTCTCCTTGCCTCAAGGCTAGGCCAGATAATCCAGCATGGGGAACAGGTTCCCAAAACTAGCTAAGTGCTAGGGATAGATCCTGATCTCATTGCTAGGAGCTTTACAAACAGACCAAGCTACACAACTGTCACACACATGCAGAGGGGCTAGGTCAGTCCCATAGAGGCTCCACAAGTTTCCATGAGCTCAGGTAAGCTGTCTCTGTGGATTCTCCCATCATGACCTCCCTGGCTCATACAATCCCTCCTCTCTTTCTTCACCAAGACTCCAGGAGCTCAGCCCAATGCTTGGCTGTGGATCTCTGCACCTGCTTCCATCAGTCACTAGATAGAGTATCTCTGATGACAGTTAGGGTCATCACCAATCTGATTACAGGAGAAGGCCAGTTCAGGTACCCTCTCTGCTATTGCTAGGAGTCTTAGCTAGGGCCATCCTTGTGGATTTCTGGGGTTTTCCCAGGTACCAGGGTTCTCCCTAACCCCAAATGCCCCCATCAAGATGTCTTTTTGTTACTCTCCCCCTCCATCCTGCACCCCTCACCCACCCCCACACCCAGCCATCCCAAACCGCTCCCTCAAGTTCCCATCAGTCCGTGCACCCACCTCTGACCCCCTTTTCCCAAGGAAATCTCTTCTATTTCCCCTTCCCAGAGAAATCCATGCTTCCCTTTTTGTTGTCTAGCCTCTCTGAGGCTGTGGATTGTACCATGGTTATCCTTTACTTTATTCCTAATATCCACTTATAAGTGAGTACATACCATGTTTGTGTCTTTCTTGGTCTGGGTTACCTCACTCAGAATGTTTTCTAGTTCTATCCATTTGCCTGCAAATTTCATGAGGTCATTTTTTTTATAGCTGAATAACACTCCATTGTGTAAATGTACCATATTTTCCTTATCTATTCTTCGATTGAGGGGCATCTAGGTTGTCTTCAGATTCTAGCTATTATAAATAATGCTCCTATGAACACAGATGAGCAAGTGTCCTTGTGGTATGATTATGCATTATTTGGGTATATACCCAAGATTGGTATAGCTGGGTCTTGAGGTAGATAGATTACCAATTTTCTGAGAAAATACCATATTGGTTTCCAAAGTGGCTGTACAAGTTTGCATTCCCACCAGCAATGGAGAAGTATTCCCCTTACTCCACATTCTCTCCAATATAAGCTGTCATCAGTGTTTTTGATCTTAGCCATTCTGACAGGTTTAAGATGGTATCGTTTTGATTTGCATTTCCATGACGACTAAGGATTCTTCTGTTGAGAATTCTTTATTTAGGTCTGTACCCCATTTTTATTTAATTGGATTATTTGGTATTTTGATGTCTAGTTTCTTGAGTTCTTTATATATTTTGGAGATCAGATCTCTGTCAGATGTGGGGTTGATGAAGATCTTTTCCCATTCTATAGGGTGCCATTTGTCTTATTGACAGTGTCCTTTGTCTTAGAGAAGCTTTGGTCCCATTTATTAATTGTTCCTCTCAGTGTCTCGCTACTGGTGTTATACTTAGGAAGTGGTCTCCCATACCAATGCATTCAAGGACACTTCCCACTTTCTCTTCTATCAACTTCAGTGTAACTGGATTTATGTTGAGGTCTTCGTTCCATTTAAACTTGAGTTTTGGCCGGGCGGTGGTAGTGCACACCTTTAATCCCAGCACTCGGGAGGCAAAGCCAGGCGGATCTCTCTGAGTTCCAGGCCAGCCTAGTCTACAGAGCGAGATCTAGGACAGCCTCCAAAGCTACACGAGAAACCTTGTCTCAAAAAACAAAAAACAAACAAACAAACAAAAACTTGAGTTTTGTGCAGGGCTATAGGTATGGATCTATTTGAATTCTGCATTTCAACATCCAGTTACTCCAGCACCATTTCTTGAAGATGCTTTTTTTTTTTTTTTTTTTTTTTTAGCATTGTATAATTTTAGCTTCTTTGTTAAAAATCAGGTGTCCATAGGTGTGTGGGTTAATGTCAGGGTTTTTTATTCTATTCCATTGATCCATGTGTCTGTTTTATACCAATAAAAAGCTGTTTTTATTACTATAGCTCTATAGTAGAGCTTGAAGTCAGGGATGGTGATAGCCCCAGAAGTTACTTTATTGTACAGGTTTGTTTAGGCTATCCTGGTTTTTTTGTTTGTTTTTTGTTTTGTTTTGTTTTTCCATATAAAGTTGAATATTGTTCTTTCAAGGTCTGTGAAGAATTGTGTTGGGATTTTGATGGGAATTGCATTGAATCTGTAGATGGCTTTTGGTAAGATTGCCATTTTTACTATGTTAATCCTATCTATCCATGAGCATAGGAGATCTTTCCATTTTCTGGCATCTTCTTCAATTTCTTTATTTAAAGACTTAAAATTCTTGTCATACAGGTCTTTCATTTAGAGTTACCCCAAGATATTTTATATTATTTGTGGCTATTGTAAAGGGTGTTGTTTCTCTGATTTCTTTCTCAGCCTATTTATCATTTGTATGTAGGAAGACTACCTATTTTTTTTTCAGTTAGTCTTGTAGCCTGCCACATTACTAAAGGTGTTTGACAGCTGTAAGAGTCCCTGGTAAAAAATTTTGGGGTTATAATATATATTATCATATCATCTGCAAACAGCAAAAGTTTGACTTTTTCCTTTCCAATTTATATCCTCTTGATTTCCTTTTGTTGTCCTATTACTCTAGCTAGGACTTTGAGTACTGTATTGAATAAATATGGAGAGAGTAGACAGCCATATCTTGTTACAGACTTTAGTGGAGTCACTTTAAGTTTCTCTCCATTTAATTTGATGTTGGCTGTTGGCTTGCTGTATATTCCTTTTATTATGTTTAGGTATGTTCCTTATATCCCTGATGTCTCCAAGACCTTTATCATGAAGGTATGTTGGATGTTGTCAAAGGCTTTTTCAGCATCTCATGAGCTAATCATATGGGTTTTTTTTTTCAATTTGTTTATATGGTGGATTACATTGATAGGTTTTTGTATGTTGAATCATCCTGCATCTCTGATATGAAGCCTACTTGGTTATGGTAGATGATTTTTTAATGTGTTCTTAGATTCATTTTGACAATATTTTATTGAATACTAATGCATCAATGTTCATGAGGGAGATTGGTCTGTAATTTGCTTTCTTTGTTGTATCTTTGTGTGGTTTGGGTATGAGGGTAACTGTAGCCTCATAAAAAGAATTTGTCAATGTTCCTTCTGTTTCCATTGTGTGGAACAATTTGAAAAATATTGATATTAGCTCTTCTTTGAAATTCTGATATAATTCTGTTCTGAAACCATCTGGCCCTGACCTTTTTGTTTGGGGGAGGAAGGGGGGAGACTTTTAATGACTACTTCTATTTCCTTGGTGATAATAGGTCTATTTAAATTGTCCATCTGTTCTTGATTTTATTTTGGTATGGGGTACCTCTTAAGAAAATTGTCCATTCCTTTTATATTTTCCAATTTTGTGGAACACAGGTTTTTGAAGTATGACCTAATGATTCTCTGGATTTCCTTGTTGTCTATTGTTATGCCCACCTTTTAATTTCTGATTTTATTAATTTGGATATTCTCTCTCTGCCTTTTGGTTAGTTTGGATAAGAGTTTGTCTATCTTGTTGATTTTTCTCAAAGAACCAATTCTTTGTTTCATTGATTCTTTGTATTTTTCTTCTTGTTTCTTTTTTGTTGATTTTAACCCTGAGTTTGATTATTTTGTGCATCTACTCCTCCTGGGTGAGTTTGCTTCTTTTTACTCTAGAGCTTTCAAGTGTGCTGTTAAATTGCTAGTGTGAGATTTCTCAAATTCTTTATGTAGACACTAATGCTATGAACTTTCCTCTTAGCACTGTTTTTATAGTGTCCAATTAGTTTAGGTATGATGTGCATTCATTATCATTGATCGGGGAACTTTTTAATTTCTTTATTTCTTCCTTGACCCAGTGGTAAGTCAGTTGAGAGTTGTTCAGTTTCCATGAGTTTGTAGGCTTTCTGTAATTTGAGATTCTCTCTTCCATCTCTTGTATTCTACTAGAGATGCTTGCATCTGTAGTTCCTTTTCACTTATCTAGATTTTTCATATTCAGAATTCCCTCCATTCTTGTTTTCGTTATTGCCACTATTCCAAAGTTCAAGTCTTGAACTGTTTCCTTCGCCTGTTTGATTGTTTTTTTCTTGGCTTTCCTTAAGGGATTTATTGATTTCTTCCAATTTTTTGTTTGTGTTTTCCTTGATTTCTTTAAAGGGATTTTTCACTTCCTCTTTAAGAGCCTCTATCATCTTCATAAAGTTATTTTTAAGATCCTTTTCTTCTGTGTTGGGATGTTCGGGTTTTGCTGTTGTAGAACCACTAGGTTCTGGTGGTGCCATATTGCCCTTTATGTTGTTGCATGTGTTCTTACACTGCTGTTTGCCCATCTAGGTTTGGGATAGTTATAGGTACAGGTGTTGCTTCTTGTGATATCTTTGTTGGATGGATCTTTTGTTCCTTTATTGTCTGTTTTCTTTATTGGCTTTTGGCCTGAATGGCCAAGGGTTCTGGTGGTTGGCTGGTCCACAGGTCCGGAAGGGTTGTCTCAGCTGAGGTTTGTGGGGCTTTGGGTGCCTAAATACAGCATGTCCTCTAGTTCCTCTAGCTTGTGTGGGCTTTACTTATGCCTATGGAGTCCGTTCTTCCTACTTTACTTATGCCTGTGCCAGTGGAGTCTGTTCTTCCAGCTGGAGTAGGTGGTGCTTGTGCCTGTAGGAGCTGCTGTTCTTCCAGCTGGTGTGGGTGGTGCTTGTGCCTGTAGGGGCTGCTGTTCTTCCAGCTGGAGTAGGTGGTGCTTGTGCCTGTAGGAGCTGCTGTTCTTCCAACTGGTGTAGATTGTGCTTGTGCATACAGGGGCTGCTGTTCTTCTGGCTGGAGTAAGTGGTGCTTGTACGAGGGCTGCTGGTGTTGCAGTGGATGGTTGGCCAAGGGGAGGATGATAGGGTTGGTAGGTTTGGGCAGTAGACTAGGTCACAGTGATTATGGAGTCCAGTGATTATGGGTGTCTGGGGTGGTGGGCAGTCTGACTGAAGATCTCTTACCTGTTGGCTGGCTGCTGGGGTCTGCTCCAGAGCAGTGGAGTTCCACCAGCTTCTCTCCAGCCCCTGGTTAGCTCAGTCAGTAGAGCATGAGACTCTTAATCTCAGGGTCATGGGTTCATGCCCCACGTTGGGCACCATTTGTAGCTGGAGACCTTCTCTCCAGCTCCTGCCAAGCCCTGTTATTCCAACAGCCCACTTACAAAATAAACACACAGACGTTTATATTATTTAAACTGCTTGACCATTAGCTCAGGCCTACGATTGTCTAGCTCTTACTCTTATATTCAGTCCATTTCTATTAATCTATACTTTGCCACTTGGCTTGTCCTGGCGGTGGCTGCAGTGTTCCCTCCTCCCTTCCTGTTCTCTCTATTCTCCTCTCTCTTAGTCCCGCCTATACTTCCTGCCTGGCTACTGACCAATCAGTGTTTTATTTACCAATGAATCATCCACAGCAAGCTTTGAGGTTTCTAATGCTCAATCCAGGCCCAGTATCTCTCTCTCCCTGCTGCCTGCCAATCCAGATGTAGAACTCTTTGCTCCTTCTCCAGCACCATGTCTTCCTGCATGCCGCCATGCTTCTCACCTTGATAATGGACTAAACCTCAGAACCTATAAGACAACCCCAATTAAATGTTTTACTTTATAAGAGTTTCTGTGGTCATGGTGTCTCTTCAGAGCAATAGAAATCCTAACTACAACAAAGAGTTTATTGTCTCCCTAACCCTAACTCCTAAAACTGCAGGTGGGGAGGTGTGGCAGGGGGAGTTTGCAGTGTCTTGTGTCCTTGCTTTCCCAGTCAGGAAGCAGAAAGATGAATGGTTTGGCCAGTCACTTTCACTCAGTCTAGGATCCCAACCCAGGGAGTGGTGCTGCCCACAGTTAGGGTGGCTCTTCCTGCCCCAATTAACCTAAACTAGAAAATCCCTCAGACACGCCTGGAGTCTTGTCTGCTGGGTAATTCTAGATCCTGCGAAACTGACACTCATTATTAACCATCACAAATCACTGAGATGAATCTCACAACCTGTAGATTTACACTTTGCCTTTTTCTTTGTTACCATGTTCCTCAAAAAAGTATGCAGATGCCTACACATCTCTTTACAACTTGCAGCCCCATAGCTCAGCTGTTCAGAAGAAGTGGCTATACCACTCAGAGCCCAACCAGGGTTTTGCACAGTTTAGAGATCACAAAATTACAGTAGCCCTAAAAATTGTTTTCCCCTTCTGTGTTATTATTTGGCTCACTTAACAATATGAGAGGAAAACAAAGCCTAAGAATTCTCAGAAAAATCCTTTTGTTTCTATCCTGCTGGCAGGGATTCACAGCCCCTGATGACCTCACATTTTCAAATGGTTTGTGATGTAAGGGTTTTATGCTAATTTACTTTCAGTTGTTTTGATCCTGCTATTTCTTCCCCCACCTAATCATCTGCTTCAATATCACCATAATTTCCAGACCCAGTAGGATACATTGTGAACAATAATGCAGTAAAACTGGAGAACCAAAAGCCCTTTGTTTTTAAAACCTTAAAAGCTAATGGATTTTTTTTAATTCAGTGCTATGTTGTGTTCTGTAGTCCCCCACCCATCCACCCACTAGTGTCATTTTAAATGTATTCTAATCAGTCCTGACTTTGTAGATGCAAAAGCTTGATTCTTCTAAAGCAGAATCTGATTTTTCCCTAGTCATCTTAGCCTGCAACACCCTGAAGGGAAAAAGTTGGAATTTGCTAACACAGCACTCCTTTTCTGATAAAAAGGATCTCCTTTTCCTTCTGGGATTAGCCTCCCTGCCCTCTGTACAAGTAGTTTGGAAAAAGATAACCAAACCTATGTGTCTCTGTCCCCCTCACTTAGCACATCCTAGGATTGCTTTAAGGTAAGGCTATGACCCAGTAGGCCCAGGAGTCATATTGAAACTGCCAAAGAAAACAAAGGAAGGAAGGGAGGGAGGGAGGGAGGGAGGAAAACCACACTTCTCCACTGCAATTAGAGTTATGAGATACTAATGTAAAGTTTCTAGCAGATACCTTGACTACTAAACATTAAAATCCAATACCAGAAAGGAGCCAAACAAAAGAAAGGCCACTTGAGAGGTGGAAAAAGCGATGAGGCCTGATGATGTTGTCTGAACCTCTGGATCCAGCCGCTCCTGATTATGTCCCTTACATGTAAACATGGATGTATGATGAACAGTAACAAGTCTTTGCATCTGACACGGCTCCTGGGCAAAATTCTCACTGTCCACAAAGACAGAAAACACACACACACTCAGTTCTTCATTTTAAACTGTGAATGCACAGTGAATGGTCACTAAATAGAAAAGAGCTGACAGCAGTGCAGAATTAAAACATGCACACAATTTAAACAACCTTTTAAGAGACTTTAACATCAAATGAAGAACAAATCAAATGTGCAATGATGTGAAGCATTGGCATCTAGGAAATCTGTCCCTTAATACTATTGTTTGGCACCACCTTGCCTTCATGGTATCAGAAAAGATTGTCATAATAGGCCTAACCAGCAGAGAGATTGCCAGGAGTTCTGTGTACTGTCTGCCCCCAGGACTGAAAGCCTTTCACTCCAATTCTGTGACCTTATAATTCTACCCATATGAAGAGCTTCCTTCAGACTCTGCTCACAGGCTCTCTCCCACTAGGTTGTACGTACTCAGGAAGGGCCTATCTCAAAGGTCAAGGGACTGCATCTACAGAGGCCTGCTTGCTGGTTTGTGGAAACTTCATAACAGAGACTGAAGCTATACAGGATATCATATTAGCAAGACTGTGCAGGTGACCAAGAGGGAATTTATTCTTACAGTACAGCCTCCACAATAGCCCACTACTCTACTAACCTGTTAATCCATGATGGAAAACTTCATTCATGAGACAAGAACCTGCAGGACCAATCATACCCCAAAGATCTCACTTCTCATATTGCATTAACTATGACTTTTTAAGGCTAACATCCCCATGGGATTTGGAGAAGACATTCAAACCCTGATACCTGCCTTACCCAGAATCCTTTCATACAGACTTGGCCCATAGCATAGTGGGAATTCTGCACAGTCTAGCCAGTGGACCCCACACTTAAGACCTCTGTCCTTAGATAGTCCAGGGGCCTTTGAATGGGACAGTTCTCATACCCTGAGACAAGCAATAATTTGGGCTTCTGGAAACAGAAACCTTTGTTCAAACTGCTTTGAAGAGTGAAGTGGATTCATTGCTTCATGCAGATTAAAGATGAGAAGGCTATTTTAGTCTAGGAGTTTACAATGTCTAGGACCTCTATGGTGGGGCTCTTGTATTCTCTTGGATCTTTATACTTCTGTATAAAAACCCTGCACCACCCAAGCAGCTATCGGGCCCAGCCCCAGTTATGAAAATAAAGGAATGATGAGGTAAGAACTTGATGTGATGAGGGGTGGGTTAGACTGGTACATCTAAACTCAGTGATCTGTCTTAAAATGGCTAAAAATAGGACAACTGGACGAAATGTACTTTTTCCTTTAGCACAGCACAAACTGCATTAGTCAGTGTTCTCTAGAGGAACAGAACCAATGAATGAATATAGATTACAAAGAGGATTTATTAGATTAGTTTACACAGCACAGGACAGGTAGTCCAGCAATGGCTGTCTGAATGCTAAAGAGGTTGAGAATGTGGTAGCTACTCTGTCCATGAGGCTGGATACTTCAAAAGTCTCAATCTGGAACTGAAGAAGCCCTGGAGGGTTTCTGGAGAGCTGTTGGTCTTCAATCCATCTTGGAAGACCAAGGAAGCTATATTCCCATGTTAGAGGAGAGCAGCAGCAGTTGAGTTCATGCACCCACCAGCAGGGAGAGAAGGTGAGCAGACAAAACTAGCCCTGCAATCTCCTCAGACTTCTTTATCACTGGGCAGCCAGCAGAAGGCACTGTCCACTCTGAGAAGGGGTCCTTCCAGGAAACATCCCCACAGAACTACCCAAAGCTCTTGGTTGATCCCAGATCCCTCTCCTGCCCACACTGCTTAAAATCCTCTAGTAACTGTCCTCTGTCCTGAGCAAGCTGAAGGTCAGAGTTCTTTTCTGTTGAGCTCCTCTGTGACCCTTGTCTTTCTCCCTTACACTTTTCACTGGGGCCATGCCGAATTGCTCTTAGTCCACTTACTGCTTTTTATTTACCCCACGTCCTCATTCCTGCTTTACTTTTCTGTTTTCCAGTTGCTGCTTGAGCTGGAGCATGCTATTTATCATTGTGTAATCTGTACTCTTAAAGTGCCTGGCCAAGCCAGCACTGAGTACATTCCTGTTGGGTGAAATACCAATCTCTCCCATCTTATGATATGTAAAATGATTGCTGATTTCTTACAGACTCTGCATGCCAACTTTCAAATCTGCAAGTATCGTGGTTCTCATAATACATAAAAATGAGTGAGCAGTGCTGTACAAACTGACATTCTCTTTTCTCTGGCACTCACTGAGCCCTGCTTTCTCTGTGACACTTATTTCTCCAAGCCTCAGACAACACATTAAAGACAACAGCAGTCAAGGTTCTATTTGTCATCTCAGATGTGATTTTTACAGCCTCAAGCATAATGCCTCAGATGGTCCTCCTCAGCTTATCATAGTTTAAAAGGCAGACTGGAGTGGGGCAGGTACTTCCTCTAGAACATTGAGAAGTCCTGATGCTTGGGATCACAGCTGTCTACCTTGCTGTCAGCTTATCTTCCTGATCATTCAAGACTCCTGTTTGCATAGCATTGTTGGTTGTGTTGTGACATTCTGTTCAAGCAAGGATCAGCCAGACTTCCTTTGAAACAATCACTTTGAGGATAGAAATGCTGACTTCAAGTATTTGTTCATCAAATGTCGACTGAACACTTACAGTGGGTGCTGATGACACATTTGAGGGTAGGAATACACAGAAATCCTTACCCTAATGGAACTTATGTTCTTATGGGAGAAATAGAAAATAAACATTACAAAGGAACATATTATGTGGTATTTCAGGGAATTTATAAAAATAAAATAAGGATGATTACAGGTGTGGTGAGCTTGCTTATAAAATAGGGAAACTAGCAACACATGCCTCAGTATGATGCTGGTGAGTAAATTACTTGTGAAAGTCCCATAGCAGTCCTTAGCAAAAGCTATATAGTGTGAACCAGTGAGATAATTGTTTTTGTCTTTACAATAAAATATTCACTTTACTTTTTAGAATTCTCAGCTCCTTAATTGAACAGATTAATATCCATAAACTTCTAAAAATCAATTTCATGCTTAACTAAATTCTCCTAAGCATTTTTATATGAAGAAACAGTATTTTACAAATCTAACAAGTAAAATTCTCCTAAATATTCAGGTACTGTTTAAGCAGTTGATAGGCTGAAGCCCCTTGAACTGTAATTGCTGAATTAAAATGTAATTCCATCACATGCCTCAAACAGTAAACATAGTATATATTAAACAAAGTGGTTTTCAAACACCTAACTCTTATGATGCTTAAAACATAAGACCTCAAACCTGTAGGTTGAATTAGTATCAGCATCTTGAAATTAGTTTAGAAGATGCTTTCCTGAGCATTTTGACTTTTTCTACAGACTTGGCTAGTTAAAGCCAGGCATGATGATACATACCCAGGACTCCACAGGCTAAGGCAGAATGATTGCCAAGAGTTTGAAGCTAGCCTGAGCTACATAGACACACCCCCCAAAAAAGCGGGGAAAAAAAATTTATCCTAGATATATCCTTTAAAATAATGAATTTAGTGATTTTCTAGTACAATGGATTGTTAGGCTTACACAACAAATAAGCTGTGCATAATGGTTCAAGTATGGGCCTGTACTTCTAGTACTTGAGAGGTGGAGGCAGCAAGATCAGGAATGAAGGGTTGCCTCAGTTATGTGTCAAGTTGTTAGCTGGCCTGGTCTTCATGAGACCATGTCTCAAAAAAGCTCAATAAATAAGTTTAAAGTAAAACCTAAGACAGAATTAGTATCACAAAAAAGGCATTGCTCTGAGTAAATACATTTGTATAAAATCTTAATTACTTCACCATTCATAAATTTTATGCTTTGTACCTGTCTGTTATTGCAAAGTTAATTTTCCAGTTAATAAGAATAGAACTGCATAGAAACAGGATGGGGCATGAGTTACCTCCTGGGGGAATTTTACCAGTGCTAGGCATTAACAAGCCATGTCCCTCTACTAGAAGACAATTCAGACTTTTGATTTTAATCTCATAATCCAGTGCATCACGTATATCTTTGAACTTCCATCCTGACACAATTTTTATCCTAATATTTTCCCTTCTGATTCTGTGATTTGGATAGACAGTGTCATGTGTCCTACACTCATGCGGAGCACACAGTCAGAGCTTTCTGCTGAGAGTTACTGGTTATCCTTGCTGTCTCATTGTTGCTTTGAGCTCTTTAAGAGGTAAATAGGCATGAGTCATCTTTGTGTTCTGGTTCTCAATAAATGTTTGTTGAATTTGTTGATGAGTAAACATAATGATAGAAATTTAGAGCAACACTCTCTAAGTATCTTCCACTTGATCTTAATAAGTAGTCATTTTTACCTTTAGGTAATTATCTATTGTGCTACCTCATTTGAAAAAATATGATATTTACCTTCTAAATGGCATTGTTACTGGAGCCTTGCCTCTGTGTATTCTTCTCTAGGAGTAACATATATACATCACACACACACACACACACACACACACACACACACACACACACACGCCACTTTTCACCTCACAGCCAACTTGACAATGGACTTGATTCATTTTCTTGTGACATCTGAACTATTCCAATTCTTTTTCAGAATGAGACTCTTTTAAAGATTTATTTATTTTTTTATTATGTGCATGTGAGAGAAGGTGCCCATGGGAACCAGAAGAGGACATTGGATTCCCCTGGACTTATTGTGAACCATCTGACTTGGATGCTGTGAAGCAAACTGACCCTCTACAAGAGCTCTACACACTCTTAACTGCTGAGCCATCCCTCCAGCCCCCTAAGACCCTTCTTTAAAGAGTGGTTCTGTAGTGACATGCAAAGCCTAGTATGGTCCTCCAAAGCATGCTTTTAGGTCCTCGAGGGTATGGTGGCAGAGTCTGGCCCTGCTGCTTCCTACCTTTGTCATTGTCCATCTGACATAAAGGTTTGGAGAAAGGATTAAATGAGATAGGGTATACAAAGTTGTTAAGATGGAGCCTGGGTATTTAACATCTTTACCCATAGAGACATTTCCATTTTCTAAGGTGTTGCCCTAAGCTCCTGATGGGAAATGCCATTCTATTCATATTAATTTACTTCTTTGATTTCTTTAGCTGTTTGTTTTAGTTTTTATTCCTTTATAGTTTCATTCGCTTATATAATGAATTATAGACTTTTTTTTTACCCCCTATTATCACATCCCATCCCCTCTCCACCTCGTAAAACTCTTCTTCCCAGCACACCCCCCTCCTGCTTTCTTCAATGTTTGGTGTGTGTGATCCACAAAGTTTAATTAGGTTGCCTGGGCATGGACAGGAGGTTATTTACTTAATCAGGGGAGCTTATCACTGGCTACACCACTGAAGGAAGTAACTCCTCTTCCCTTGGCCACCAGTAACTCATTAGTCCCTCATGGAGGAGCCAGGCCTCATCAGCCCTCCTCCTTCCATGACAAAGGGTTACCAGGTATGAGGTCTGATACAGGTAGTCCAGCTGCAGTGAGGTCACAAGTTCATCAGCCATGCCATGTCCAGGAGACACTGCTTCACAGCACTCCTCCCCAGCCTCTAATGGGCACTCTTTCTAGCTCTTTCCCACCGTGTTCCCTAGTGATGGGGAGTGGGGGGGTGATGTAGAGATCACATTTAGAACTGAGCCCCAAGGTCACTTATTCTCTGCACTTTGACTCATTGTAGCCTCTGAATAAACCAAAGTCAACTGCATGAAAGAAGCTCATCTAGCCGGGTGGTGGTGGCTCGCGCCTTTAATCCCAGCAGTGGAGAGGCAGAGGCAAGAGGATCTCTGTGAGTTCGAGGCCAGCCTGGGCTACAGAGTGAGTTCCAGGAAAGGTGCAAAGCTACACAGAGAAACCCTGTCTCAAAAAACCAAAAAAAGAAGAAGAAGCTCATCTGAGGAGGGCCGAGAGATGCGCTGCTAGGGTATCAAAAAAGTACTTAGAAGTCACATTGATACTGTGTCTACCTAGATAGCATAATAGCAGTAGGTCCTATTTTAGGGCTTGACCTCCCCACCCACAAGTTAACACCCACTGTCTTATTTTTAACATGCTAGCTTTACAATGGAAAAACAAGAGTTAAAAAAAAAAAAAAAAGAATGCAATCTTTGAGGAAGGAGGTGCTCACCTGATTCTAGGTGTTTTCTAGAAGTGTACATAGTGTTTTTATTTTATATAAATATTTGTAAAGCTGTATTAAACAGTAACCAACAAAATGCTGAGGATTTTGCACTTTTTAGATTAAAAATTTAAAATACAAGAGTAACAATATTAAGTACATACAAGATCAGACAATAAGAATCACTTCCATTTTTGACAGACTTCTTAGTTCAAAACCCTTGGAAACTTCCTGTAATCAGAACCCATTTTCAAATTCACAGGAAGATATAATCGAATACTCCACTCAATCTTTCTATGTTCTTAATTTGGGGTCAGTTCCAATGCCCTGTCTCACATCAGCTGTCATTTTTGTGATTGAAGTGCCATTGCACATTACAGTTTTCATTGAGACAGTTCTCATCTTTGATTTCAATTCAATTTAATTCCAATCAAGTCCTTATGTCTCAGGACAATTGAATTCACTTAGAAACCTTTCTGGTCAGATTGGATTGTAACCACCACTTCCTGTCATACTGCTGAATTTCCTGAAGCCTTCCGAACCTATGACACATCCTGGAAGGCCATTGGGTCTGCTAACAAGGAGAGAGATGCTATGCTCAGTGTGGTAGCCCTGGAACCAGTGAGGGCAAGATTGGGTACACAGTGCTTAACCCACCATTTCTATCTCCACTCTCCCATCCCTACTGCATCCCACTGGGTCAGCGCTATTCTGAGCTAGAGAAAACTCTCCCCTAAGATCGTTTCATAAAAAGATTGGATGAGAAGAAACTCATTAGATGATAAAAGTTAGAAAGATATTGTAATATGTTTACTTTGCTTTGTTTGTATATCAATCTTTTCTTTCTTTCTTAAAGTAATTTATTTCTTTATTTTTATTTTATGTGCATTGGTGTTTTACCTACAAATATGTCTATGTGAGGGTGTTAGGTACCCTGGAACTGGAGTTACAGACAGTTGTGAGTCGCCATGTGGGTGCTGGGAATCGAACCCAGGTCCTCTGGAAGAGCAGTCAGTGCTCTTAACCGTTGATCCATCTCTCCAGCCAGTCTTCCTCCCCACCCATCTCAATGAGAGACAAAAGGGGATTGTGTGGTAGCATAAGCCATCCATGTCAAACTCAGGATTCTCCTGAGATAACCAAACTACATTTTTTCAGACGTAACCTAGACATCTGACTTTCCCTAGAATGGGTACGTTTCTAAAAGTTTTCTCTTCTAAAACTAATGATAAAGATGGCCAGAAATTCCTTCAGTTATATCAAAATTCCTTTCTCCTGTCAGCCTGTGGGCTTGGTCCCTGGCCACAAGTGTTTTGGAACCTAGTGACAGTATCCAAGGGAAGAAAAACAAGGGACATTAGACCCTGACAGGGCTGGTCCCAGAAGACTCACTGAGCAGGAGGGTTTCATCTGAAACAGAAGAGAAACTACCTAACTACTCCATAGCATTCCCCAAGGCTATGCCAGAGACCAGTATTACACACACAAAGAAAGGCACCAGATGAAACAGAAGAGAAACTAGTTGACCACTCCATAGCATACTCCAAGGCTATGCCAGAGACCAGTATTACACACACACAAAGGCACCAGATGAGGACACTGCAGTTCCAGTGTCCAGTTGGAGCTATGCTATTACTTGGGTCATTGGCAGAGGCCTCTGCCAGTTGATTCCCTGGATATCGGAAATAGTTTTAAAAGTCTAGGCCTTGTGGAATCTATGAGAGTATCCCTAGAAAATACTCCTAGCAATGGGGGATGCCAAGCTTGAACAGGCCATCTTCTGTAACCAGGCAAGGCCTCAAGTGGAGGGATTGGGACACCAACCCAGCCACAAAATCTTGGACCTACACTTTATCCTGCCTGAAGAGTGTTCTGGGTCAGAGCCTAGCAAAACTGTCATCAGAGGCCAGAGAGACTTCATCCAGCAACTGATGGGAACAGAAGCAGAGCCCCACAGCCAAACATCAGGCAGAGTTCAGGTAGTTCTGCAGAGGAGGGGGAGGAAGGATCGAAGGAACCAGAGGAACAAGAACATGACCCACAGAATCAATTAACCGAGACTCATGGGGGCTTGCAGAGATCAGGGAGCCTGTAGGTGTCTAATCTAGGTCCTCTACATATATATTATGGCTGAGTGGCTTGGTGTTCTTGTGGGATTCCTGGCAGTGGGGATGGGGAGTCACTGGCACTTTTGCCTGTGTGTGCGACTCTTTTCCCTCTACTGGGTTGCCTCATCCAGCCTTGATGTGATGGTATGTGCCTGGTCTTACTGTAGCATATTATACTGTATTTGTTTGATGTCCCTTGGAGGCCTGCTCTTTTCTGAGAGGAGAAGAGGGAGTATAGTTTTGGGGGAGAGGGGAAGTGGGGGGAGGGCTGGGAAAAAAGTCTAGCCTTCTGAACATACTCTAGACAGGGCATAACCAGACCAGTAGAGAGTTGACTCCTGGGTCTGAACATCTCTGTTCTGGCTTGTTTATGCATGCAAGGCAATCTGTTAAGATTTGTTCAAATGACAAATATCTATTTGCCCTTCCCTGCTACCTTCAGAAATGAATACAGCTTTCCTGAGGGATGTGTGTGAATACAAGCATGTACATACTTCAAAGCTAGATGTGGCTTTCTGTTTTCAACACATGGCTTTAATTACTTACGTTGTAGCTTTATTGCAGACCTTTGATTTCTGAAATGTAGTCTGTACATTCCAATTTGAGAACATTTGTTGTTCTCTCAAGCTGTGCATAAAGTTTTGTTGCTATGTCCTCAGAAGTCACTTTGGTTTCTCTTCTTCTTGCTGTGTGTCTGCTGTATTCATACCCTTGATCTGTATTAAAAGGTGACACCATGAATTGAATTTCAGTAGAATACTGGGTTGAGTGAGCAACACAAGAGAACCTGCTTTTTTAAGTCTCAGGTTCTACTAAGAAAGTTTACTGTTCAGGGCTGAGGATATATCTTAATGATAGAACACTTGTCCAACAAACACAAGAACCTGGGCTCTATCCCCAGCAAAACATACACATACACATACATACATGTGTACCTTGCACAGCTGGAAAACAAGGATTGAGTATTATGATATTTCATCACTCAAACCCCTTTTTTCCAGCCAGTTCATACCTGCTACTGCTGTATTCTTCACAATGCATTCCCTTCACCTCAATTCTGATAACCCTTCAGTAGCTCCAGGTCCTTTTCCTGCCTCTGCACGAGGCTCTCTCTTCTGGCAAAATCGCCCAAATTCACCTTCAGTCTAGGTGGTACCTGTACTTCAGAATCCCCTTAATCATCTCAAAGACTTCTTTAGATGCATACCTCTATGATTCTCTTATCCTTTTATGCATCCTTTGAAATCTGGATGAATACCTCACATACAGTCTTTGTGTTACCAACATCTGTCACAGTGCCTGGTATTTGTTTGGTACACATTAGAGATGTACAAGTGAAAACCAATCACTCTGCTTCTTCTTCCTACAGAAACGATGACTATGGATAAGAAGACTGCTTGTGCCAAGGACACAGTCAGACAACTATGTAACAAAGATCTTAAGTAACGTTCCCACCTAGCGACACCCAGATGACTCCAGTGATGTCATACTCAGCTGTAACCACAGCAATAACTGGCCTGCTTTCCAAATTGGATTTGGTGAAGTTGAATGGTCCTTCTTCAGGTGGTCCAAGCTGATGTGCCCTAGGGAAGCTCATCCCTCACTGTCAAAAAAACAAATTGGACTCTGGAAGAAAGCAAGTGGTGTAGTGAAAGTCCTGAGTGCCAAGACTCTTAGTGGCTAATGGAAGGCCTTTGGTTGTATGGGCATGATACTGGTCCTGGTAGTGGTCAGTCTAACAAGAAGTTATTTGATTGAATGCCCTGGAAGGACAGAATATTTTTTAAAATATATCCAGGTGCTAAATAGGCAGCAGATTTCAATCTAAACTCTACTACCTGTGAGCTAATGACTGTCTTCAGAGAATAATTCTAGCCCAAAAAGTGCTCCAATTTTCTAAGGAATGGCCCAAAAGAATATTAAGTCAGGCAAGCCTGGAGGAAGTCTCATGCAAGGCAGGTTAGTTCATAGCCAACTCACAGTACCCTCCCATGCACATGGCAGAGTCCCACTTAGCCATGGCTATTCATCACTCATTCACATTCATCAGAGATTCCGGGATTCTAGAATTCCAGGTAGCCAGCAGCCACTTCGTTTCCAGTGGTGGTATTACTAGAATGAAATGTGTCCTCCTTATTAGAGAATCATTCCTCTCAATGGCATATGCATTCTGGAATATTCTTTCCTGGGCACAGGAGTGTGTGTTATGACAAAAGATCACTGAGAGATGACAGGGGATCCAGTAAGAAAAGACATAGCTTTTGGTTTTTCTTGATATAACTGCCTTCTGGGTACTTCCATATGTAATAGCCCATAGTATAGACTTGAGCAGCCACAGACAGAGTCTCTTTCCCATTTCAGACACATATCACTTTTACAGACTTGGGGAATGGAAATTCCTACAAGAATGAAGGCCAAGGGCTCTCCCCAGGGTAGTTCATCCATTACCCAGCATTCTTCTCGACTAGTCTACTGCCAGTTCTGCACCTCATTCTCCTTGCTTCTCCCTCCACAAAATGAAACCAAAGGCCTCAGCATACCCTGGATGGACCAGGAGCTGTTTCCTAGAGGTCCTCTCTCATTATAGGTGCAAAGCACCTTCTCCACACACCTGCATCACTACTCCGTGATTGCATTTACCTTTCATACAGTCTCTGTAGCAGAATCCAGAGTTGGGTTGCAGTTAACTATTCTAGAAAAAGCCTTCTCTTCATTTCCACTCAAATTTCCATGTAGGTTGCACTGGATAGATGGAGCATCATGACAGGTTGGAAAGTTCTGGTTGCCATACACACCTAGTACAAGAAGTCCTACTGCCAGTGTCAGATCTTGATCTTGTCAGGTCTTGAAAGGGTAGAGGCCTTTGGTTGTGTAAGGCAATGTTAATTCACTCAAGCTTAGTCTATTTCCCAGCCTGCCTGATCAATTCCCATCTCTTTCCAATTTCCATTTGCAAGGGGTTCAAAGGGAACCCCAGTTCTGCCTATGTCTGATAAAACACACCTTTCTTTCCCCATGGTTCTCTCTACCCAATCCCTTCCCATTCAGACATCCTCTGTCATACCAGTGTTTAGAACCAAAGCATGAAGGGCGAGTGCCAACAGGATAGTGAACAGAAATATTGTCACTAGATCCAGGCAGATGTGCCTAGGAGAATGGTCCCAAAGAAACCAGAATGGCTCCGGCAAAAGATTATCAAGCAGCCATCTCATTAAGCTTCAACATGTCCTTGGCAATGGCTTGGAGATCCTGAGGTAGCCTGTTGTTCCCAGCTCAGGATCTCCTTGCCTTGAGCTAGCAGCCCTGGGATATAAGTGAATAAATTACTGGCTCAGAGATAGCTTTGCAGGGGCATTCAGGCAAAGAAAACTGCCCACATGGTGAACAGATGGCATTGTGTGTGGATAGCTTTACCTAGCCAGTTCAGCTGTGGTCAGAAGCTGGCTATCAATTTGAATTCCCTCAGCTCATTTGCAACTCTGCCTCTGTTCTCTTGTGTTTTGTTTGATTGCCCTTTAGTTTCCTAGTAAATATTCCTTTTGAAAAATATAATCGTTGTCTCATTGAATTGGGTGTGTGTGTGTGTGGTTTAGGGGGGATTTTTTTTTTCAGGATACTTCAATACCTTGAGAAACTGGAAATCATTGTGGGAAGAGAAACACCTTGATCAGATCTTAGGAAAACTCTTTGGGGAGATCCGGTGCTGAGCAAGAGAAAGAGACCAGGTGTCCTCCCAACAATTCCCAGCTCTTCTTCTTACTGCCCTAACTTCAGGGAAATCTCCCCTAGGTGCGTTGCCACTAAAGTGTCTCTTGGACTAATGAACTGTGAGCATTCAGCAAGGGTGTAACATCCAGCACATGAACTAGCACTGACAAGATGGGTGTTTCTCTAATGTGCGTGTTTCTAAAACTCTCTAGGGATCTTAACTCTTCATGGCCATTAGTAACCAAGTTTTCATATGAAAAGAAGAAGAGTTACACTCAAAGGAAATTAACAGACAGATGTGGAGAATGGCTTCCTGCAATGATGGGTGTTCTGAAGTATCCATTACTGTATAAGAAAACATGGTAAAACAAAATATAATGATGTTCTGGCAGGTGTGTGTGTGTGTGTGTGTGTGTGTGTGTGTGTGTGTGTGTGTATTAGATAGATTCTCTCTGTGGCTCAGGCTAGCATCACACTTACAGGTCTCATGCCTCAGCTTCGTGAGTGCTGGGAGTAGACACATCTGCTATTATAGCACACTATAGTAGCTTAAGTGGTCATGTACTGATTCTTCTGATTCTGTAGGTTGCCAGGCCTTGCTGACTCTCTCTCTCTCTCTCTCTCTCTCTCTCTCTCTCTCTCTCTCTCTCTCTCTCTCTCTCTGTCAGATGGCAGCTGGGGCTGATGTCTTCTGAAAGCTTGATTGGGCTAGATGCCATATCTGGCTCCTCTGCTGTAATAACTAAGATAGCAGGAGAATGGGCCTTTCTTTCTACATGTTAAGCTTGGGCTTCCACACATCATGGAGCTCTCACAACAGACTTCTAAAGCAGCCAGAACTAACATTTTAGGAGGTCCTGGTTCTTCTCAATAACATTTGAAGGACCAGTCTTTTCTGTAACATGCAGTGTGTAAGGAACAAGTAATAGGACCAGCCCAAATTCAAGGGGAAAGCGTTAAAGAGTAATGGAAAATGGATGATCCAACGGTGTCATCTTGAGAGACAGTAGGGATAGGAGTGGGGATAGGGAAGTGACAGAGTCAAAGAACTCCCTAGGTAGCTGACATTGGAGGTAAAACTAAGAGCCTTGACGATGGTAGTCTAGTGCTCTGCTGCCAGGCTACATCCCCGGTCTAGAAGGCTGCCACTTTAAAAACACATACAATACTTACTGCATGCATAGACAATAGACAATGGCTGGAAAAGAATAGAGAAGGGGAAAGGGCTCTCCATAGCGAATTCAATGGCATAAGCAAAAGAAAAGCAGCTGGTTATGAGTGATGGAACATGACAGATGTGAGAAACATGGGTGACAACTATGATTACTATCACTTATTCTGACAATAAAGAAATTAGAGTGGATACCTAAGTTTTCCTTCATCTCTGCACCAACCAAAGGTGCAAACAGGACCTTGGCCATGCTTGGGATTGTCCCTAGAGAAAGAAGTGAAGATAGAAGTTGTCTGTCCCTCTTTAGAAGACTCCACTGTAACACGAAATC